>NW_012267234.1:5014423-5042351 GCF_000151885.1 Dipodomys ordii
CAATGGAGGGGCTAACAATGTTCAAGAGGAAGTGTACTCATTACCTCACTCATGTAACTGTAACCCTCTGTATAGTATCTTTACAATAAAAAAAAAAAGGAAAGAAAAAAAAAAACTTATCTGTGAAAGTCTCATGCTAAATTGCTCTAATGAAAGAACGTTACTCAACTATTTAATAACTTGGAATGGGAAACTGGGAAGTGCTTGATGAATTTTATAGTCATTAGGCTTCTCATCCCTACTTTTCTATGAACCATGAAGAATGCAAAATGATTCCAAAAGTCACTATTATTTTCTTAGATTTTCAAGTATTTGCACACAATGTCCAGCACTATTACTGGGGGCTTCCTCAGAACTTACAGTCTGATAACAATTTCCATCCCACATATTTCTGAGGAATTGCTCACTCCTCTCTTCCTTTGGCTATTGGTATGGTGACTCTTCTCTAAGTTTTCTGAGATGACTCTATGATATGGTCATTAGAGGAATCCATTCATGAAATGTATGTTGGGGCAGTGAAGGACTCTGCCAGGTAACTGAAGTGTAACAGAAGAAGGAAATATTTTCAGCTTGGCTTTCTCAGAAGATTGTAACCACCTTCCAAACCTTTTACCTGGATAGTCACATCCACTTGCTTTGGAAAATATAATTAGCAGAATCCCATTAAGCTGGGAATAGCTCAAGCATATCATGGAGAGAAGTAAACGGCACATAGATGCAACTCAATTAACAACAACAGCAAAAAAAAAAATCCTAAATGTTAACAGGATGTTATGTATTGTGGTTAAGGAACCCACATTAAACCTAACAACCCCCAAATGCTAAAATTGGGAGTCACGTTTCAAAAGCAAAGTCACAAATCAATGCTCAAGGAAAGGCAAGAAGAAAGCTTAGATTATGTTAAGTATATTTTTGGATGTAGAAATGCCTTTAAATATGTCCTGAGAGAACCAACTCATAGGCAGCTCATAACCTAACTTGCTTCAATCACAATTTGGTCTTAGTAGTCTATACAAGCCCCTATGATTGTATAGGCCAAGCCCTCCCTTGTTTTCTGGGAGCCATTAATGTCCCCTGCTTTACCTACATCAAGCAGCCTGATGCTTTAAGTCAAATATCAGCAAATATTCAAAGTAGAAACAATCAGGTATTTTCCCAATATGATGGTCTATGGGTTTTTAGGCATAGATAGATAGATAGATTATAGAGAGAGAGACAGACAGACAGGCAGGCAGGCAGGCAGACAGACAGACAGACATAATGGGCATGGTGGCATATACTTGCATTTTCAGAGGGTGGGACAGGAGGATCACAAATTAAAAGCTAGCCTGGACTAGCCTTTGCGATCCTGTCTCAACAAACTTAGAATTAAAAAAAAAATGTCATCTGCAGATAACAACATCACTGGGCTACAACATTGGGCTACAGTTCAGTACTGGTGTTGAACATTTTGAGAAATCTTTGCAGGAAAAAAGTACAGAAATAAACAAATGCTAAATTGTATTTACACATATTCTGAGTAGCACATGGAAACCCCACGCCACGCTTTTTACCCCACCCCCTTGAGCATGAACCATTGCTGTCTGATATGTTCATACTGTATCAGCTATCTGTCCATCAGTCACTTACTACTTCTGGTTGGTATCAGATGGAGAGTGATGGTAATGAAGTGTTGTGCATTGTCTGCTACTGTCTGCAGTTTCAGGCATCTTTATCATCAGTTGATCTATTTGTCTATCTATCTTTATCCTACCTATTTATATCTATTGTCTACCATCTATTTTTATCTATCATCTATTGATTATCTGTTGATCTAACTTCAATGTTTACCTAGGTACACAAAAAAGAGAACTAACGTGCTTATGTATATACACATACTGTATATATATATATATCAATACTGTATATATATATATATATATATTCTGATACTGGTTCTATTTCTATTGAAAACTGAATGGGAAGCCTTTGTAAGGCTGATTTTTCATCTTCCTGTGGAACTCACTGCCACACCCCATCCCAACACACACGCATTATTTTGTCTAACTCTTACTCAATTTATGTCCCTTTTTTAGGTAATTTTTCCAAGAAGTAACCCATGATTGTTAATGGTGCAATAAATACCTTATATGTTTTTTTCAAGGTTTTCCCAGAGTCTACTTCTTACCCACATTATATAACCATGTAATTACCTCAGGTGTTAAGAAAGCAACTATTTCTTTTGATGTTACTTACAAGACCACCAGCACCAGGAGCAAAGTAGATTCTTAGAACATTTGTGTTGAGAAAATGGAGTAACAAATACATATACATAAAATGAAGCTTGGCGTGGTAGTACACGCCTGTAATTATGGTTCATGGGAGCTAAGCAAGAGAAGAACCAGTCTGGAAACTGAAATCCAGGCCAACCTGAACTGCATAAAACAATATTGTCTCAAAATGTATTACCTACCTACTCACATGCATACATAGAGACACATGAATTGAGTGATTAACTAATGAACTCAGTACTCTCTCTATAAATGCTGACATAGCACATTCATTCATGGACACAAATTGAGAAAAGGGCAAAGTAAGAAATACAGGCCAAAATACAGCAGGGAAAGCATAGAATTTTCCAGATTATCAGTGGACTGCATTTGTGGCAGAGGATGGAAGTTACAGCCAAGCCAATGCCTGTGAGATGGGAAAATACTCACATGGCAGGTAGGCACTCTTACTATTATTATTACTACCCAATGATTTTTGTGTGTCCTTGCAGGCAGACACTGGTCTAACCCCTTTCATAAATTCTTTCATTACATTATCTTAACAACTACATGAATGACATATAGTGATTATCATGAACTAATTTTTTTACCCAAATAGATGACGAGCCCAAGACACAGAAGCTACATGAGTATTTTGCACAAACTCACATTGCTCTTTGGTGATAGAAACTTGATCTGAGCATCTTGAAGCTCTCCCAGTCCCTCTACTTATACCAATTTAGGTAGCCTTATTTCTGGATTCCAAAAAAGAAACACATTTGAAGGAAAAATGAGTCCTACATTATCGTGTCTCTAGTCCTATCACAGACGCTCTTTTTATTAGTTTTTAATTGAGGATTTAAATTACTAATGACTTTTCTTTACCAGTGAATTTTCCAACAAGGAAGATTGTCTTTAATTCCATCATTCTTACCACTGATCATAGCCCTATACTTAGAAGTTTACCCCAATAAATCAAAGCACTAAAAGTATTGGAAGTAGTTCTCAGATAACTTGAAGGAGGAAATGACTGTTTATCAGTAAACCTTTATCAGTGTGAAATGGACTGAAAGGGAATTATTATTTAGCATAAAATCATGCAGAATGACCCTAAAATGTTTTAGAAAGTAAGCAAGAATTTTCCATCTGTGCTCACCGATTCACAATAGCCATGAATTTACCTTTCCAAACAAAGAAACAACTTAGGAATTCATAATTTGTTTCTTCACCACATAAAGTTATGCTTAAGATTTGTGACCACCAACTAAAATTAAAATGGCCAGTACTATGCTAAGTTTAAAAGTGTTGGGTGTGTGTGTTCTTAAAAGAAATTTAAACATTTAATGGCTTCTTTTTTAAATTTAATTTTATTATCAAGGTGATGTACAGAGGGATTACAGCTACATATGTAAGGTAATGAGTACATTTCTTGTCGAACATTGCTACCCCTCCCTCTATTTTTCTCCCACTTTCCCTTCCCCCAACCCCCCCCCCAAGTTGTAAAGTTCATTCCCAACATATTGTCTTGTGACATCACTGTTGCATTCATAACTTCTTGAAGAGGAAAAAAAGTAGTTTTTAAGAAGCAGTATAATTCATAATGATTTGATAGCTAATAAATAAAACACCTTATTATAATAAAACACCTTATTACCCTGAATGCAATAAAATCATGGTTGAAATTCAATCTATTCCAATAACTTGACTCATTGTACCTAAATATATATGTTATTGATTTAGTTACCTGTATATAAGCAAACAGGTGCTATGTAGCTAGTAATGACAGGAGTCTGAGATCAGAGGATCAAGATTCAAAGCTAGCCCAGGCAAGGAAGTCTATGAGATGCTTATCTACAATTAACCTTCAAGAGAAAGCCAGAATGAGAGCTGTGGCTCAAGTGGTAGAGTAATAGCCTTGAGAACAAAAGCTTAGGGATAGTGCCCAGACCCTGAGTTCCAGCCCCAGAAATGGCACAAAAGAAAAAGAATGAAAAGAAACTCCAAGTGAATGCTTGAGCGATTTAAGTATTGTGAAGTTCTGTTGTTGTTGCTTGCTTGAGTCAGAAAAGAGCTGTATAACCCAGGCTTCCTGTGGGCTGTGTGTGTAGTCCAGGCTAGTGTTCTTCCCTAGATATTTGGAATGTTTATCACTAAAGTTTAGTCTTTTTTGCTTACCTATTTCATATTTAAGACTATATATCTCACTCCAAGTACTGCTTTAGTCCTAGTATGCAAATTTTGACATGTGGTACTTCCATGAAATTTTCAAATTTTCCATTTGTGTATTCATTTTCGACATATATACTTTTTGCATTATATTTTAATTGTTCGTTTGAGGCATTTTCTTTCTTTTTTTTTACTTTTTTATTGTAAAGATACTATACAGAGGGTTACAGTTACATGAGTGAGGTAATGAGTACACTTTGAGGCATTTTCTATAGCCTGCTATGTAGTTAAACTTTAAGTTTTCCATACATCCTTTGGATATATGTGTTCACTCATTGCTTACTTTGGGTTCCTATTAAGTTGCATTTCTTACTTGACATTTCAGAGCATGTCAGCCTAACATGATCTTGATTGTTTATAAAAATGCATCTGTCCATTATGTTTGTAATTCTGGAAGTGTTTAGCATGCTTCAATGGCATGGAAGCATATAAATTCACTGCAAGTAATACTTTTCTTACAATTATTCTTGCCTTATCACAATCCATGGCCTTAAAAATAATTGCTGCCATAGTCTATTTTCTACATTAAATCTCCATTCAATAATTCAGTGAAATATTTGCACTTTATTTTTGTCAACATTTATAGTCCTTCATTATTGTGTTGTTCTTATTACTGCTTTTCTATCACTTTTTTAACCTTTTATTTTAATCTTTTATTTAATTTCTTTATTTTATTTAATTAATTTAATTTAATTTATTTAAAATTACATGTTTTTGTTTAATACATTTTATTAGCACATATTGGTTGTACATACGAAGAGGTTCATTGTGATATTTTTATACATCCATGCAATGTACCCAATAAAATTCAACCACTTCATCTCTCTCTTTAGTCTTTTCCCCCTTTCTTAAAAGCTTTTTCTACAGGTTTCATTGTTCTATTTTTATACACACACATAGAATACTTCGACCATAAGAATTTTCACTCAGCCTCCCATCAAATGAATATACTTGGCATTGGACATCAATACTTAAGTTTTGATTTATAAGTATCTCTTGGGCTGGGATGTAGCTTGGTATTAAAGGGCTTACTTTGCAAGTGTAATGTCCTGGGTTCAATCTCCAGTACAAAAAACAAACAGAAAAACAAAAACCCTGTTTATTTTTTAATGCAAAGGTATTTAGAATATTTTAATCGTAACTATTCCTTTATTTATATCAGCTAATTTTTATCAGAATTTTAGCTACTCATTTAAAATTAAGTTAAAAAAAGCCAACAACAATAATAAAATTGCCAGTAAAGATTATACCTTTATTTCCGCTAATATTGTTTTCTCTTCAATTTTGTTAATGAAAGATTTGGGAATAGTAGTCACTAAAACTAGTGATAGTGCTTCAATAGTATGTTGTCTACAGAGAATTTGAAGTGATATAAACATAACCACATCAGTATAGTGTAATTATCACCAACTAGTTGCACTTCTAATCAATTGTAACCAATATCAGTCATAAAATTATTTTTTTTCTTGGAAGGAAATCCAATATTTATGTAAATTCTAAATGACCTTTGCAGTTACTGTTGAGTTTTAGCTACCAGGGATGTGAGTATATACTTAAGGTATTTTCATTACTTGTCTTTTGATGAACATCGCATTGTAAATGGAAGTGGATTTTGAGAACCTCAATTAACAGTAAACCTCCACTTTCATGAACTCAGCTGTGTGCTTTAGTTTAGAGTGAATTCATAGACTCAAAAGCATTTTTACTTTCGTTGAATGTAATTGGTTCTCTTTCCCAATGGTACTTCATTTTCTGAGTAAAAGCAGTAAGAACAAAAGTAAGGCTTATATTTCCAGACATCAAAACACAACTTATATTACTTCACTTCTAGTATATGTGCAAATCCTTCTTTAAGCCATGAAGACTACTACTATCTGGGAAGCATTTCTCTCCTCTTGGTCAAAAAACACATCAATGTAATTAAAACCATCAGTCTATTACCTTTTTTCATTATATGCTCTATTAAATTTATTCGTATTTTATGGTGCTGATTACATATACAAAGTTTAATGAAAGAAATTTTCATTGCCGTTCTTTACAAGCCAATATTGTTATCATGTTTCTTGACTATTACCAAGAAATAACTCTGTGGTAGAGAGGAGAGCTGCTAGCCAAATAGATGCACTCTATGTATCAGATGAGCTAGATACAGTATTAGAGCTAGTGTGGCTGGGTTGTCTGCTAACTTTCAGGGAATTTTTCTCTTCTTATGTATACCAGAGTAATGAGGAAATGGGTTCCATTGTAATTAGCATATGGTCTTCTGTGCTTCTCTGGTCTTTTGTGTCTCAGAAAAACCCCTTAACCAACATGGCCTGTAGAATTGCTTAAGTAAGCATATGATCTAGGAGTATTGACAAAACACTATGTCTGGAAACACATATACTTGTATAACAGAACATATTTGCAGCTTTCAAGTCTTCATGGGGATTTTATCTTTTACAATCTAGATTTTCACAGAAATAATCCAGCTTGTTGTCTCTTATCTGGGCCAGTGGACAGCATTTAAAGTCATCTGATCACAGTAGCTTTGTTGTCTTCATGTGGATTCCCTCTACATAGGAATGTACCCCATGACCCTAGCATAAAGAAACCCAAGATTGCACCTTCTGTCCCTAACAGGGGCTTTGAATCACTATACTTGATCTCCCATGGTTTTAATCTTGAGCTTTCGCTTGTCTCAATTACATTTCTCCCTCTCCTACCTGCTGGACACAACACAAGCTTTCTTTGTGAACAGTGACTTTCTATCACATTTTCTTAGTGTAACATTATGTGGTACTCCACAGTGAAATGTATCTCATAAAATATTGTCGGAAGAAGAATATACTTCCTTACACAAGAAGGAATAAAAGTGTGTGTGTGTGTGTGTGTGTGTGTGTGCGTGTGTATGCCTGCTTGTGTTTTGACACACTGTGAAAGAATATACAGCATGTTTATAGAAAATTGTCCTGGGACATAAAATTATGTCCCAGGACATGTGGATTATCTGCTTTCTATACTATCTATGTTTTCTATGATGCAAATATTTCAATATCAGGAGGAGAATAGGTAAACATGGAAAAGTGAATGAGTATCTTTCTTTTTAGTTTCGGACACTATTTCAAATTAATGTTTAAACAACAACATTAGAAAACCATACTAGTTTGGATTTTTCTTGCAGGTTCAAATTAGTAAAAGAAGAAATTATAGTTTGCAAGACGCAGAAAAGTTGAAATTATATAGTATAGTGGGTGTATTATGATTTTCAAAATCAGGTTTGGGAAGAGTAGAAAGTTTCTGTAGGCAATGGAGGAGTAGGCAATATATGGAATGCAGAAGCAATGTGACAGATGAAGTCATGATAGATCTGTGTTCTGCAATATGTGTACATATTGTATATGAAAATATTTCAAAATCACAGCTCTACTAGATGAAAATAATAACCTCTATCACCCCCAAAATGCCACTGTGAGCAGCACACCCATTTCCAGCTAAACACAAAGCTGTTGTCTAATTCATTGTGTATGAAATTTATTCTTTTTACTCATTCATGTGATAAAAAAAAATCTTACCCATCATGAAAATGTAAAAGGCTTATTTGAATCTGATGAATCATCAAGGCAGTTTAAGTAGTACCTCATTTTTCTAATCTTGGAAAGTAAACTAAATAACAGCTCACTTAATAGAAATATGAAATGAAATCAAGTTATAAAAGTAGGCTTATGATTAGAATCATCATTTTGAATGTTGGTCAGAATATGCAAATTCTGACAAAAACAACAAGATGTAATCACCACCATAGTTTAATATTTGTATGCAATTTAGTCAATCAAAACATATACAGGAAATCATGCACATGGTTTAAATTGATTTTGTATCACCCCTGTGCTTAAACATACCTACCTTTGACCTCGCACCCCACTTTACATATCAAAACCAGTAGCAAAATGTTCAACTTCTCAAGGCTGTTACATCAATGATATGTAAAATTTTTCAATTAAACTTTTTCTGGTAACCAGGTCCAAATAGATTTTAATAAGATATGTTGACATTCATATTCCAGCCAAATTATCAAAGTTTGCAATAAATATGGCAAGTTCTGTGGTCTCTTTCAATTCTGAAAGTGGGTTTAAAAATCTCTTCCTGGAAAATGTGTTATTTAAAATATATTTGAAACTTCATAATGCCATTAATATAATTTAACTTACCATGAATAAAAGCTTCCCTTTCATAAAGATGGAAGTATATGGACAATTGCTCTAGCAATGATCCCAACAAGAAAGATATTTAATTATGTTAACAAAGTATATTCATTATCCTGTCTCTCCCTACCCCCTTTGCTGTAGCAATTTTACCATTTGGTTCACTGAAGTTATTCATTTCCTCTTGCGCTGCTTTGGAAAACCAGTTACTAACTGCTGTAGGTCAGTTTGATGAGAACCAGTGAACTGTTCACTTATTTCTCTTTCTTAGCCTAGAGGATGAACTTTTATTTTAGTTTTAATTTTAACTAAAATTGAATGTTTTACCTGGCTCTCAAAATTGTCAATAAGTAAACAAATCAGACAGGCATTTTCTGTGACAGTTTTTCAACTTTTCAAACCAATCACAGGAAATAAACTGAAGTATATGAGCAGTGTGCTTTTCATTCTGAATCTTATATCTAAGTGTTTTAGAGATTGTGATATCCCATTCAGGATCTTCTGTGTAGGCCACAGATGATAAGTTTGTGAAAACAATGAATTATGATGCCTCAAAGTAGTGCATTTTTACCAAGGCTTATAGTAGCTTATGTATACAATCTCCTACATATTTGTCTTTCTATTAGCTTTTGTAATTATGGTGGTTTCCAAGTATCAGATGAATTACAGAAATGATAGAGTCCATTCAGAGAAAATACAGGAGAATTTTTTTCCCCTCACATTCATCTCTACCAAAACTACAAATAGAAAAACAAGCTTTCCCTAAGAGGAATATCTTGGGAAGCCTGGGGTGGAAGTTTGTGTCATCAGGGTCACCTTATGTTTGCCCAAATACCAAGGCATCTTAATAAGAATGTAGTTAATGAAAAACAAAAGAGAGGATACACACATGCCAACAAGCGTGTGTTCCCACTGTATACATTTCAGAAAGGATTTTAGACAAATGTTGTATTTTCAGTGAGATTTCCATCTCCTTCTTGAAAACCCAAGGACTAAGAAAGTAAAGAGCTGAAATGTGACAGAAGCAAGATTATCTCTAAGTCTGCTCTTTCCTGACTGGATATTTGAACTTCTGACATTGATAATACGAGAGGGAGACAATGTCTGTGGGAGGTACCTCTTCTTTCTAAAAACATATTAGAGCTTAAACTCCCCCAAAGAAATGCTTATTCATTTCACAATTTCTACACATGTATTGTGATACAGTGATGCTTATTTTTTTAATCATGTACTCTGATCAAATATTGAGGAAATACTTACTAATTCATCTCCTCTCTTGGAGAGTAACTGTGCACATTATCATATTAAAGACTGCAAGAAGCCCTGAAGCAAACATATCTTCTTAACTTTGTTTAAGCAGCATTTCCTAAACTTAATTACCCACAGAACACTATTTTCCAGGAATAACTATTAACATTCTATTACATTTATTCTTCTGATGTTTAAGTCCCAGTAGAAAGATGAAGGACATGAGTTAGATGACAGTTAAGGACACACTCTGCTCCAGAACCTTTGCTGTTTGTGAATATATGTAGATGCCCCCTCTCCCTTCACATATCTATTGCTAATCAGTTTCCAAGTTTACCATATTCAAAGGTATAATGGACTCAGAGCTCAGTCGCTTCAGTTGTAATGCAAATCCAATCTTTTCTTCTAGTTCTTCCTTGAGCTTTGGTGGCAGCTGTGGAAATCACTACTTTTAAGTACTTAGAAAGCCAAGAATGTCACCTGTCAGAGTTCTCTAAAATAAGTATTAGTCCTCTGATCTTCCCCAGGCCCAAGAATCTATTCATCTACTAGGTTTCCTATTTTCTTATTATAGATATAGTGTCTATGGATGGATTACTACAATAAAACAAAAAGACAGGGGGTTGTCAGTGCTGACTTCTAATTTAAAAAGTCAACAAAACGATCTGGCTCGAAATACAGTTCACAGTCCTAAATGTTATAGATAATAGCTTTTACTCATTTTCTCCTCTGACCTCACCTCTTGGTAGGATACACCTTCCATTAATTGCCTGTCCACATTGCTGCTCCATTAGAGAAATATTCAGCTATAGTATAGCTTAAAAAGCTCAGGTATAGGGGCTGGGAAGGTGGCTCAGTGGTAGAGTGCTTTCCTTGCATGCATAAGGCCCTGGGTCCGATTCCTCAGCACCACATAAGCAAAAAGAAAAAAGCTGGAAGTGGCGCTGTGGCTCAAGTGGTAGAGTGCTAGCCTTGAGCTGAAGAGCTGAGGGACAGCGCCCAGGCCCAGAGTTCAGGCCCCACAACCAGACCTCCCCCCCCAAAAAAAGCCCAGGTATAGATAATGGAGGGCCATGTAAGATGAATTGTGGCATATAATGAGAAAATCTAGACTGACTTTACTAGTCACTAATCATTCCTAATCTGTCCATGTGGTAAAAAGAATGTAAGTCATTTGAGGGCTGTAAGTGCGAATCACCATACAAGATTCCCATCTTCCCTTTTCCTTGGCTTTGATGTCTAAATAAGGTACAGCCAGAAGATGGTAGAGCGTGGCATGCCTAGATCCCTAAAAGACAGCACAACGAACAGTACCCTACTCAAATATATGTGAGAAATAAACATTTGTGAAGAGCCACGGATGGAGATTTTATTGTACCATAGTCTGCTGATACCACGCTAGATCCTCATTGATTAAGAATGTTCCGCAGCTCCGTGGTATGAAAGGACAGGAGAGTGGTGTGTGATCATAATGAAGGCTACAGAAACAGAGCTTTTAGAGTTAGAGAGAAAACATTTTCCATTGGCCAGTTGTAAAATATGCCTTTGTATGTTCTCTACAACCCTGTTACATCTTCATGAACTCCTCCATTTAGGAATCCCTCAAGATGGTGCCAAAGATCCTACATCCTTAACTTGTGTGTGTTCATTCCCTTCCTTGTCAGTGTAACAAAATCCCTGATGAAATGACTTAAACGATTTATCTTAATTCCAGTGTTAGCTGGCACATTTTATCATGGTGAGGAGGTCATGGCTGAGTGGAGCAATTCAGCAATTCCTGATGGGCAGGAAGCAGAGAAAGAAGGTACATAAGGACAGGGCAGGGAAAGATAGAGCTACCAAGGACAAAATCATAATGACCCACTTCTTCCAGTAGGCCTCATATTCCACTATTCCCACCTTTCAATAAAACAATTATATTAGGACTAACCTAATTAAGTGGGTTAATCCCACTCATTAGTTTAGAGCCCCTAAGACCTAATATGCAAATGCCCTCACAGACACAGGCAGAGGAGAGATTTACTCATGTCTAGGAAGGATTCAATCTCAACAAGTTGACCATCAAGATTAAGCATCCAACAGAATCTCACATCTTCATCAAAGCCAGAATTCTATTCCCTAAAACAAGTCAAATAAAGTAAGCAAAAACTTTTTTTTTCACTTAAACCATTCAATCATAGCAGGTAATTCAATCACAGTAGTTCTGTAGAGAATGGTACAACTAACCAGAGGTGGAGTCTTAAAAATACATGTCCTAATTCCTTATAAGAAGGTGTGCTAAAAGCACACCTTTATGGTATTGTTTATTATAGTTATGTCTAATGGCCTCTTCTCAAAAAAAATAAGAAGTCTGGAAATATTTTTATTTATGTGACAGCTAATAATGATATAAAAACATATCATGACTTCTATTCCATCTTCTGCTATTAAGTACTCTAAGTAAATTTGGAAAATGTAATATAAATTTTCTTTGAAATAACACTAAGGATCACATTAGCTTATGGTAGTCATAATATTACTATGTCTCACTCTCTAAAAGAAAAAAAGGCCTTGACCCCTATTTTGATGAGAGCAATACGGTACAGGTGAATTCAAGGCGGGGCGGAGGGAGAAAAGACATACAAATAACAATCTTTCAAACTTCTGTTCACGAATATTGTTTTGTCATCTCAATTGCACAATGAAATATGAAAGTTCAATTTCCTCTTCATTTCCTTTTAATAAAACTTCTGTTCATTTCATTTCTGAGAGAAGATTGAATCTAAATTACTTTGACTTCTCTTGGCCTAACTTTGGTGAGTGCGACCAGACTTGAAAACATAGGCTTCTTATTTATTTATTTATTGGTTTGTTGTGAGCATTACCTACACGTATGAAGGCGTGCAGCCTCCAGCTCTGTCTTGTTTAAGGTTCTTTCTCTGTGGTCATGTGAACCTTATCCCAGAGTCATGAGTTCTGGCAGTACTTTCAATCATAATCTTTGACCCAATCATCAGCTTTGTAATTTAAAAGGAAATCTACAAAAGATCCAGGTTTGGGTCTATCTTTCCCATTGCCATGAAGATATATTTCCTAATGATACAAAAAAAGGAAATAGAGTTCTCCTTGGAGTTTGATGAGATGGCATTTGAATTCACAAATGTTATTAGAAATATTTTTATGCACACACCCTCAAACAAGCACATTCTCTCTCTCTCTCTCTCTCTCTCATACACACACACACACACACACACACATAGATTGAAATATGTTTTTTAATATTCTTATACTAAAGTCTAATTCCTAGTAGCTCAGGAAAGATTATGAGGTAATAAGATTATTGTAAATTTAATTGCTTGAGTTTAGATGAGCTCATATCAGAATAAAGACAACCCAAATCCAATATGTACATTTGAGCCTGGTGCTGGTGTCTCATGACTATAATCTAAGCTACTCATGAGGCTGAGATCTGAGGATCGTGGTTCAAAGCCAACTCAGGCAGGAAATTCCATGAGACTTTTTTTTAATCAGTTGTGGGGCCTGAACTCTGGGCTAGGCACTGTCCCTCAGCTCTTCAGCTCAAGGCTAGTGCTCTACCACCTGAGCCACAGCACCACTTCTGGTTTTTTGCTTATGTGGTTCTGAGGAATCGAACCCAGGGTCTCATGCATGCAAGGCAAGTACTCTACCACTGAGCCACCTTCCCAGCCCAACCCCATGAGACTCTTATCTCCAGTTAATCAGCAAGAAGCCAGAAGTGGAGCTGTGGCTCTAGTGTTAAAGCACTTTCACAAAAAAGCTCAGGGACAATACCCTAGCCATAAAATCAAGCCCTAGGACTGGCAGACATAAAAAGAGAGATTCAGACACACAAACATTTATGCTAGAAAAATGTCACATGAAAATTTGAGCTATTCTTCCCTAAGCTAAGGAGATAGTAGTGGCTTGGAGAATAGGATCAAAGTACAATATATACATGCATGAAAATGTCATAATGAATCCTATGATTTTGTACAATTAATATATGTTAAAATATATATTAAAATGGTAATTAAAATGGAAATAAAATGTATTTCATACAACCTCCCTCAGATACACTCCTTTGTACATTAATATACCAAAAAAATTTTTTTAATTGACAAGGAATAAAACAGGCTTTGCTGTTTATATATGCTCCTCAAAGTTTATTGCTACCTGGGATAGCTTTGGAACATAATGCTCAGATCTCAGCCTCTTGAGTAGCTAGGATTCTAGGTGTGAGCCACCAGTGCCTCGATTATATATTAAAGAGTTTTCTTGAATATAAAATCTTTGAGGCTGAAATGTTTCTACAGATATGTATGTGTTATACATACATACACTGCTACACATTATCACAAAAAGAATTACTTTAAATACTGTATGACCCAATATCCTTTCTCTTTATGCTATCATTTTGCTTTTGTCACAGTAGCAATGATTATTCTTAGCAACAATTTTGTTTAGGGAAATTATTCTCAAGAAACAGAAACTAGGGTTTCCTACTGAGAGAAATGAATAACTCTTGCTCTGGGATAGAAGTGAATAGTACCCACTGAGGGTTTCATGTCACATTACAGCATCAGGAGACACCAAGGAAAGCCATGAAAATCATGTCAAGAAAAAAAAATAATAATAAAGACTTCAAGACCAATTTAAAGAGGCTCCACTAGCCAAAGATGAGATCTTTCAGATTTCAATGATGGTAATCATACTCACAATAGACAAAGGAATATTTGGATTTAACTCTGGCCAGCCCAGTCCAGATGTGATGAAGTATCAAATGACCAGATTTCTCATCATAGACACTGTACAAAGAACAGTCACAGACAAGAAATCTGTATATTAGAGATGTAAAAATCATGTCCAATTAACCAAAAAGTGGCTAATCATAAATTTCATGGTCTAGAGTTGTATATGTAGACTATCTTTTTTAAGCCCCAAATACTTACTGCTTCAAAAATCAGGATGATGATTACTTGTGGTGAGAGAGAAAGTCTGTGATTGGGCAGGGTGTTTAGGGGGCAGTCCTGGGGGGTGTTTGAAAAGCTGACTTTGAGACCTGAGCAGCGTTGGATTTGTGTACTTTTCTTGATCGATATTTTGCTTTATAGCACATTAAAATATATTTTCCATATTAGAAAATGTTGTACATGAAGTCAAGTAGAGATCCAATCTGAGCAAGAAAGTAAAAAAAAAAGTTTCCTCTTCAGAGAAGTTTCTCTTTAAGTCTTTAGCCCACTTATTTATCAGGCCGTTTCTCTTTGAGGATTTGTTGTTGAGGGATTTAATTTTTTGAGTTCCAGGTATATTTTAGATATGAGACCCTTGTCTGTTGTATAGCTAGTGAAGATCTTCTCCCAATTTGTGGGCTTTCTATTGATCTTGCTAGCTATGTCCTTAACTGCTAGCTCTGCAGCTTCATACAATCCCATTTGTCCAACCTTTCTTTGATTTGTTGTGTTTCTGGATTCTCTATTAAGAAAACTTCAATCTGTGCCAAGGAGACCTAGGGTTTCTCCAATTCCTTCCTGTAATGTTTTCAGGGTGTCTGCTTTGACTGTGAGGTCTTTGATCCATTTGGAGTTGATTCTGGTGCAGGGTGATGTATAAGGATCTAGCTTTAGTTTTCTACAGGTGATTAACCAATTTTGACACCATTTACTGAAGAAGCTGTCTTTCTTCCATTCTATTTTTTTAGCTCCCTTATCAAAGATTAGATGGTTATAGGTCTGTGGATTCATTTGGGGGTTTCCAATTCTATTCCATTGGTCCTGAGGTCTGTTCTTGTGCCAGTACCAAGCTGTTTTGATTACTATGGTATTGTAGTAGAGTTGGAAATTTGGTATTGATATTCCTCCAGCACTGTTCTTTGTGTTAAGGGTCGTTTTTGCTATTTGGGGTCTTTTGTTGTTTCATAAGAATTTTTGGATTGTGTCTTCTATTTCCTTGAAGAATGAGGTTGGAATATTGATAGGTATCACATTGAATTTGTAGATAGCCATTTTCACGATGTTGATCCTTCCAATCCAGGAGCATGGGAGGAAATCAGAATGGCCAATAGACTCATGAAGAAATGCTCAAACTCTCTAGCCATAAAAAAATGCAAATCAAAACAACATTGAGATTCTACCTCACCCCTGTTAGAATGGCTATAATGAAGAACTCTAATAACAACAGATGTTGGAGGGGATGTGGAAAGAAGGGAACCCTACTGCATTGTTGGTGGGAGTGTAAACTTGTTCAACCACTTTGGAAAGTAGTAGGGAGGTTCCTCAAAAGACTCCACATAGAGCTCCCCTATGACCCAGCAATCCCACTTTTGGGCAATCACCCAAATGATCACAAACAAGACCATACTAAAGCTACCAGCACAACAATGTTTATTGCAGCATTATTTACCATAGTGAAGATATACAACCAACCCAGATGCCCCTCAGTAGATGAATGGATCAAGAAAATGGAATTCTATGCCTCCATCAGAAAGAATGACATTGCCCCATTTGTTAGGAAATGGAAAGACTTGGAAAAAATTATATTAAGTGAAGTAAGCCAGTCCCGGAGAAACATAGGTCCCATGGTTTCCCTTATTTGCAATAACTAGTATATGTTGGGGACAAGTAGAGAAGGTCAAAAGCTATGTACATATGACCAGATAAGATGAAGCTAAGCAAAATAGGGACACAAGTGGGTTTTTTTTTTCTTGCTTGCTATTGTTTCTAACATATTTGAAAGGTACCATGTGATTTTTTTTTTGCTTTGTATGTCCTTCCCCCACAGTATAACCCTTGTTTTCACTGTATTTAATGTTGGTATAATTTGGGGAGGGGAAGGGAAAAAACAAATTGTTAAAATAGGGATACAGGTGGACCCATTGCCACAATGAGATGTAGAAGACTCTAAATTGAAAAACGAACTTTACAATTTAGGCGAGGAGGGGGGAGTGTAGTTGTGGAGAAGGGAAGGAAGGGATGGTAGGGGAAAAACAAAGGAGGAGGCAACAATGCTTTTTAAGAAATGTACTCATTACCTTGCTCATGTAACTGTAACCCCTCTGTACTGTATTTTCATTATAACAAACTTATTAAAAATTAAAACAAAAACAAATGTTTGAAGAGCAGGGAAAGTGGTGGTGAGGACTCATTGCAGACAGGTGGTCACCTAGGTGCAGTGCTTTATGGAAGCCCTCATATGTCAGCCAGCACCAGATCACCTCGGAGACATGTCAACATGTAAACATGCAGACAACCTAGCCTGCCTCGTATCTTCAGATTCTATAGAGCCAAATGAGACCTTAGAATCTACATTTTCTTTTAAAAAATTTCTTCTAAAGGTGATGTACAGAGGCATTACAGTTATATGACTAAGTAATGAGAACATTTCTTTTTGAACTGGGTTAGCCCCTCCTTCATTTTCTCCCGCTCCCCCCAACTCCCCTACCCCAGTAAGTTGTAAAGTTCATTTCCAACATAGTGTCTAGTGAGTTTCATGGTTGCATTGATTCACAATTTGCCCTATCATTTCTGTGATTCCCCTTCATATATATATATATATATATATATATATTATATATATATATATATGAGATAAACTTATATACAAGACAAAAGATATAGAAATCAAAAACAGTGAGAACATGGAATAATACATAGGAGAAAAAAGAAAGAAGGAAGAACTAACTGCAAGCGGTATACTAAAATATGTGATTGTTTCCATTGGAATCTGCATTTTTTAACAAGTTTCCATGTAAGGCTGAAGTTGGAATTTGAAGTGTCTTTTTAGAAAACCACTGGTTTAGCATTTCAGAAAGTTGAGGGGAACTGGAGTGATAGAATAAGATTAATGTTTGTGTGGACAGACTAAGAAAGGTGATGTGGCCCAGGTTAGAGATAGATAGATACAAGACATTGGAAGTTGCTTAGGTGGTCTCTTCAGAATGGATGAATAAAATTTATTTATGCAACATACCCCATTTGTTCTTTATGCTCCTTTAGGACTCTGGGTAATGTCATTTGGCCCAGGGCACAGGTGAATCCTTAGAGTCTAAGGTCCTTGCAGAGATCTTAAGTGGTTATGGAATGAATATCTCTAACCAACATGTCAATTCACCCTTAGCACAATGGCAGCAATAAACAATTCTGCCTTGCCATCTATAACCTAAGAGAGTCAGAAAAAGACTAATACTAGAGGAAAAGGGAACCTCTCTCAAATCTGCTATTGCTTGGAGGCAGCCCTCTTTTTATTCATGCTCAATCACAATATTCTCTGGTCTTTTAATGAAGGAGACATTCAGGGCCACTATGGGACTATTTGTTCCAGCTTACTAATTACTTACTACTAATTGCTTACATCTTGTTTTTGTCTTAACACTCCAGTCTCCCATGTTAGACTAATAACTATGTTCATTATTGATGGTATGGTAAAAGCCAGTAAGTAGACTAGAGCATGTCTGATGTTCCATCAGCTTGAATGTTTACAAAGTTCCTAGAAGGCAGGCAATGCTGTCTTCATATGTCTGAGGAAATTGAGTCTCGTCAGGTTGAAGCTGGTGGTTTAAGTTCTTATACATGATTGTTGACAGAGATACTGGATATACAGCTAGTTTTGGCTCATTTCAAAACCCAATCTATATGAGTTTAGAATCCATGCCGTTAGAATTCACCTGTTAGAGGGCATGGTTGAAGAAGGATGAACATACTATCTTTTTTTGTTGGTAGTGGTAGTAGTGGGACTTGAACTCAGGGCCTGGGTGCTGTTCCTGAGTCTCTTTGCGCTCAAAGTTGGTGCTATACCAATTGAGCCACAGCGACTTCCAGATTTTAAGTAATTAATTGGCAATAAGAGTCTCACAAGAACTTTTCTATCCAGGCTAACTTTGAACCATGATTCTCAAATCTCAGCCTCTTGAGTAGCTAGGATTACAGGCATGAGCCACGAGCACCCAGTGGCCATACTGTGTTTCTAGTACTAATAAGGAACCCAATATTAGCTAAGATCAGATAATGCAAACAAACAGGTAAATAAATCAACATTAAAATTACTAGACAGCTATTGACTATCTCCAATGTGACTATCATATCCGTATGAAATTTTATACATCTTATGTATATTTAGCATCACTCCTGCCAATCAGCCCATGAGTTATCAAAGAGTGATTAAGCAGATGGCAGAAAGCTGCCAAACTTTACCCAATTCTCCTGACAAGTAGAGAAATAAGGGTACATTTTGTTTAAAGTGTTACGAATGCAGTTTTAATATCCTCATCTGTTATAGCAGCTCTTTGACCTTGCAACAAATCACCTAGACCTTGGAGTCTAACCCTCTTATACATATTTTTTTTCTTTCTATCTTAAACCTCCAGGTCTATTTTAACTTTGAAGACTGAAATGGATTTTCTTTCTTGCTATTGTTTCTAACATATTTATAAGGTGATTTTTTTTGTTGCTTTGTATGTCCCTCCCCCATGGTATAATCCCTGTTTTTACTGTATTTGATGTTAGTATAATTTGAGGAGGGGAAAAGAAAAAACAAATTGTTTAAATAGGGATACAGGTGGACCCACTGCAACAATGAAATATACAAGATGCTATGTTGAAAAATGAACTTTACAACTTTGGGGGGGGATGGGAGGTCAGGGATGGTAAAGGAGGAGGCAACAATGCCTGATAAGAAATGTATTCATTACTTTTCTCATGTAATTGTAACCCCTCTGTACGGTATTTTCACAATAAAAATGTATTAATAATAAAAAATAAATAAAAAGATTGATTTGGAAAAGGAAGTTTGAAGCAAATGGAATGAAATTTAAGTTTAATTATACTTACTTGTTAAAGAAAGAAACAAAAAGCAATCAAAGACCAAGGCCAATGAACACAGAATAAAGAATAATTAGTATCCTAGGATATACCTAAGATAAAAAACCATTTCAGCGATTACTGCTAATGTAAATATAATCAATAAGATTAATCATCATAGCAAAGAGGGAAGTTCTTCAGAAATCCCCCTCCTGCTACATTCACATTATGACTTCTAGGAAAGCTGTCAGCACATATCAGAATCCCCCTGGATAACAGAGATCTTTAAAAGCTAACTTTGATGGATAGCTCTTCTGTTTATAAAGATCCATGTGTCCACTTATTAATTCAGTCATTCATTGCCAAACTTGTATGGTAAGAAGAGCACAGTCTCTGTGTAATGCTGAGGCACAATATCTTTAATTTAAAAATGGTCTGATAAAACTTTTGGGTTATAATGACTATCAAATCAGAGACTACCTATAAAGTGCTTTCCCCATGAATTTTAAATCTGTTAATAATAGCGTAGTATCCTATAAACTGTTTTATTATATGAATATGTCCATATGAATAAATGCTTCAAGCCAAAATTTATCTTCAACATCTGAATTTCATGCAAACCCTCACAGGGAAGATAGGAGAGAAACAGTTCAGAAAACAGAAGAGGAGAAGCTTCTAAATCCACTGTGTTTGGCTTCAGGACCTTATGCCTGCCTGAGACATTTGCTGTAATTAGGACTGAAAGATGCCCTGGAGGGCTTCAAAGAAGACTGTTGGTCCTGAATCCACATTTCCTGCGTGGCTGACTTTCCTAAATGTAGGCTGCTGGCCAAAGGAGACAGACCAGGAGGGGCCCTTGGCTTTTCTCAGGAAGGAGTGAACAGATGAAAAGGAGAGGAGAAGGGAATGTCAGTGGACTTCCTAATGAGATCTCTCCTTGTTGTCAGCCCTCTGGGCTGAGAAATTACATGCTAATGAGCATGTCCACAGCCATAGAATAACCTTTAAGAGCTCAAAAGCATCGGCAATCATTCTACACAGTGCCTTTCCTGACTTGATCTGCTACGAAATGAGATTTTTCAAAATGCAAGCCAAAAACTAAATAAAAATGAAAAGAACAGTGATAAGTATGAATTGAGTAAATAAATCTAAGATGTAAATCCTTAGTAAATATGATGAGACTCTATCCTCCATGCACGCCGGTCAGCTATGGACAGGTAGCTCTTCCTGGGGACCATGATGCACAATTTCCTGACCCGGGTCATTTGCCTTTCTGTCTGCCCCACTTCCAGCAAGCTAATATGATGGAGTATTTTTCTAACACTAAGAGCTCATTCTGTTCTATCTCTCCACCTTCATTCCTTTTCGTTGTTTCCTGCTTTTGGTTTATCTGCCATCCCTGACACCAGCCATGTAGAGGAACTGTGACTCTTCTTACATGAAGGAGCACATGAGAAGATGTCAGACATCTTCTAGCTGAATAAATACCTGTCTTAATATTAACAGATTTCTCATTGGAAGTGATAGCTGGAAGTGATTGCTAATTCGTTTTTATTAAACACAAATGCCTGTATGCGTTACACTTGGCCCTTTAATGCTCGAATTTGGGGGAAGGAGGAAAGCATGCGTCATGGTTCCCTAAATCCTTGCAAGTTTATCAACAAACCATGCACATTCAATCATGCTCTCTTAATGAACTGCTGCTGTCAATTTAGTTTTCATAAACACAGGAGTGAGGCAGCTTGGAGAGGGGTGATTCCTGAGGCTGGGTCTGAGATTCCCCCAGGGGGTCGCCAATTATTTCCAGGTGGGGGTTGAGGATGTCATGAATTCTCTGACAAAACTAATTTTAATCTACTTCAATTTGCAAAATTGTAGCCCACGAAACACTTTGATTAAGAAGGACACTGCAGAAAATCAAGTGAGTCACAGTAGGGTATTGCAAATGGAAAAAACAAACAAACAAAAGTCTCTGGTATAGAAATTCATAAGCAATTATACAGTTTCCCTGCCTTTGTCCACACAGCATGTGGCAGCTCTTGAATGTAATCCTAACACAGAGTGGATGCAAAGAAGGAAACGGAAAATCCAGTATTTATGGAGAAATGGCCATCCACAGCTTGGTAACAGAAGTGTGTGCGTGTTATGTTTAACATTCTTACAGCATCTTTATGAGATGGAAACAATGTAAACTGTTTTCCCTGAGAAGGAACTGATTCTCAGAAACACCAAATATAATCCAGATCCCAAAATGATTAAGAGTCAAACGGAAACTGAGCTTCAATCTCGAATTCCAGAGTGCACATTTTTCTTGTGAATTTTGTTTCACTTAAAATGATCTGAAAATATAAATAAAATACAATCTGGCTTGAGATTTCAAGGACATTTAAGAAAAAAGGATACCAGTTGCTTGTGGCTCACACCTGTCAACCTAGATACTCAGGAGGCTAAGATATCAGGATCACAGTTCGAAGCCAGCCTGGGCAAGAAAATCTATGTTTATCTGCAATTAACCACCTGAAAACCAGACATGGACTTGCTCAAAGTCCTAGACAGCACCCAGACCCTGAATTCAAGCCCCACAATTGAAAAAAGAAGATAATTAAATAGAAATATTATGGAGAATTGAATTCAATGGTAACAATATGTCACTGCAATACCAATATAAGCTTGAGGAACTACAGGAAGATTGTAGCTACTGGTATGCTTAATATCCTTACAAGTTGCCTTACAAGATATTGAAGTCAGAAATTGAAATTTCAAGATAAAATGGTAGTAGGTAGGAATTATTAGTTGATTCTATTGATTGTTTTTGCTTCTTAAGTCATATTGGCTTTCTTTCTGTTTCTCTTTGGTTTTAGTTTGGTTTGGTTTGGAGCTTTTTTTGCCCTTAAAAATGTCACTCTTGCTACTTTAAAGTGCTAGGGTTCTCTGAGAGACGAGGAACTGTGGGGTAGGCAAGCATAAACAATACCCTCGCTTGCCAGATGCTGGTGGCTCACACCTGTAATCCTAGCTACTCAGGAGGCTGAGATCTGAGGATCTCAGCTCAAAGCCAGCCCAGGCAGGAAAGTCCAGGAGACTCTTATCTCCAATAAACCACCAGAAAACTGGAAGTGGTGCTGTGGCTCAAGTGGTAGAGCGCTAGCCTTGAGCTGAAGAGCTGAGGGACAGTGCCCAGGCCCAGAGTTCAGGCCCCTTGACCGACAAAAAAAAGAGAAATATTTGTTAATCAGCATGTCTGACTGATTCAGTGTTGATAGAAAAATAGCAAAAGGTACCAAAATTGGACTTGTTAAATAAGTATAGAAAAATTACAAACAACACAATTAATGAAAATTTTCCATTTAAAGTAAATCATGTCTCTATTCATTTTAATATAATTTCTTCTCTGAAATAGATTTCTTTTTATATTTGTTTTTGGTGGTGGTTGTGGGGCTTGAACTCTGGGCTTGGACACTGTCCTGCACTCTTCAGCTCAAGGTGAGCGTTCTACCGCTTGAGCCACAGCACAACTTCCAGCTTTCTAGAGGTTTATTGGAGATAAGAGTCTCCCAGACTTTTCTGTCCCGGCTGGTTTTGAACCATGCGATCTTCAGATCTCAGGCTCAGTACCTAGGATTACAGGCATGAGCCACCGGCACCAGGAGAGATCTCTTTTTAAAGACAGGTCCTGGAGCTTCAACTCAGGGACTGGGTGCTATTATAGATCTTATTTTGCTCAAAGCTAACACTCTACCACTTGACCAGAGCTCAACTTGAAGCATTTTGTTTTTTCCTTTGCTTTTTGTGGGTTGTTGTTTGTTTGTTTGTCTTGGTCGAAGAATTAGTTTATTGGAGATAAGAGTTTTATGGACTTTGCTGCCCAGGCTGGCTTTGAACCACAATCCTCAGATCTCAGCTTTCTGAATAACTAGGATATACAGCTGGGAGCCATAATCACTTGGTTTCCCTAATAGTCATTTAAACTGATTTACTGATCCACTTTTTTATTCAGTCATTCATTAAAAATGTAGATTTAGGAGTATATGCATAGAGTTATGGCAAAAAAAGACAAAACTGTGATACGTTTTGATGTTGAAATCCAATCCCTCTAATGAAGAATGTTTCTACATAGTTTCCCACATGTGTAACTAAATCCTCACACTGCCTACTATGCTCCAGAACTATATTTCAAATGTCAGCTTGACTTTCCAAATGTCCCAAAGGTATCTTACAAGGAACATATCCAAAATGCTAGTTTATTAACTTTCTCACCTTTCAACCAACCATCTACTCCCTTTAACGTCTTTTTCCCATCTGTAAATCTGTCATCGACTCATTCAAGCCAGGAAATCTGGAATGTTGATTTCTTCCCTCTTCTCCCACTCCACAGTTCCAGTCAACTTTCTCACACTATTAAGTCCAACTAGTGCATGTCTATTCTTTCTGGGCAACACCATCTTCTTGATTACATCACCATTTCACTTACAAAAGTCTTCCTAATTTGAAAAAAATACATTTTTATAGGAAATGAATAATAGAAAAACCTGTCACTGGGCTTCTACAGTTGCCAATACTAGTATACTATTAATTCTTCTGGCTGAAAAAAATCCATATTTATCTAAGGGTCGACAGAAATACCATCTTCATGATAAGTATGAATAGAGCAAGACATTTAAGACAAGGAAGATTAAAACTCAAGGAAAAGTAGAATGCTTCTCCCTGCAGTATTTCCTATGAACCTAAACAAAGAGGGAAGGTCAAGCAAAGTACTTGTAACATGTCTTATGTCAAACTTTAATGAGTCACCCCAAAATGAGAGCATCACATTTATTTTTTCTTAATTCCCATCAAATAGTTTAAAGGGTTTTCCTGACAGACTCATTTATTTGCAAAAGGAAACAGCAGACTTCAGAAGTTTCAATTTTCCTTATTAAAATAAATGAATTTTGGCTTCGTTTGCGCTTAATCTTGGTTAGAAATTTGCTTTACCCAATCAGGAGTTAACAAGCCCCGCAGGGAAAATCAAATATTGCATAAAAATTCCACAGGAAATCCACCAATAAATCAGGGAGAGCTAGGCAGTATATATGGAGATTTCTAGCCCTTCCAAAGTCTATTAAAAACCTTTAAATCCTGCTTTAGACAAAACATAAAGGAAGGTCTAGAGTTTTGTCATTCCTGAGAGGCCCTTCAATTTCCACACACTAATATTTAATCATTGAAAATGTCTATATATCCAAAATTAAGTCATTTAGGCTTGGTATATAGAACACATTAATTTTATATAAACTCTTATTCTGACATGGAATGGTTTACATAAGGGGGAAATAAAACCCTCTGGAGCTAAGTATAGACCATTCTTCTTCTCCTTGTCCCTTATCAAAAGAGAGTTGTAAAGCTGGTTTAAAATAGCCTTTAGAAAGTAGCTCTGAAGTGGTCTTTCCCATCTTCCTGTCAAAATAACAATGAAGACACTAACAGAGATGAAAAATCACATAGCTTAAAAACTAAAAACTACACTTGACTGTTTTCTACTAGAATTTGAGGGGAGTTTCTACTATCCTCACAACTGAGAATAATAGAAACATTGTTAGAACCAGAGAATGTTCATCTACCCCCAAAGAATATAAGAGAAAATCCATCATTACTTCCCTGAGCCATTGGCCTATATTATATAAATTTATATTTTCTTATCTGCCAAATGATGGACAAGATATCATACCTGACATTCAAAAGTCTTTTTTGTTGTTGTTGGTTGTTGGGCTTGAAATCTGGGCCTGCGCACTGTCCCTCAGATCTTCAGCTCAAGGCAAGCACTTGAGTTACAGTGCCACTTCTGGTTTTCTGGTAGTTAATTGGAGATGTGTCTCATGGACTTTCCTGCTTGAGCTAGTTTTGCACTGTAATACGCAGATCTCAGTCTCCTGAGTAGCTAGGTAGCTAGGATTACAAGCATGAGCCACCAGCACCTAGCTCCATACTGTCGTGTGTGTGTGTGTGTGTGTGTGTGTGTGTTTGTGTGTGTGTGTGTAAAGGAGAGAGAGAGAAGGAAAAAGAGAGAGAGTGATTATGTATGCCTCCACGTATATATTTAATCCTTTTCTCCATGAGAAATCTTTTATTTTAACATCAAAGACTAGTAAAACCAAAAATTCTAGGAAGCAGCTAGGTAGGAGATACAAGGTGATGATGGGCAATAACACTCATGGAGATGGAAGAAAGTCATTATAAATGAAACTCATGTCAGAAGCATAGAACTAGGCTGAGGGGCTGGGAAGGTGGCTCAGTGGTAGAGCGCTTGCCTTGCATGTCTGAGGCCCTGGGTTCGATTCCTCAGCAACACATAAGCAAAAAGAAAAAAGCCGGAAGTGGCGCTGTGGCTCAAGAGGTAGAGTGCTAGCCTTGAGCTGAAGAGCTGAGGGACAGGGCCCAGTCCCAGAGTGCAGGCCCCACAACTGGACCCCCCCCCCAAAAAAAAGAACTGGGCTGAAAAAAATCTTAACTTCTAGCACTTGATCCAGCTATAATTTTTACTCTCTTTACCAAACAGAACATTATCTTTCATCAAGATGAGGCCTGTGACATGGATAGTTCCATAGACTTTGAAAGAAAGAACACTCAGGTAAAGTACATGTAATCTGTGTATTGTCAAATGCCAAAAATAATAGGCAAAATAAGCAAATAAAAGCCACTTTGGGGTAGGATGAGGTGAGAATAATGGAAAGGGTAACATAGAGCAAAGATGCGTGATGCACATAAATGGACATGTTGAACTGAAATTCCTTTGAACAACTCCTATAAAGATAAAAAACATGGTTTAAAAACATCACTCTGGGGAAAATGCATATATAAAAGTATTGAAGAAAAAAATATTATCCTGAGTGGCCAAAGAGACTAAAAACAACCTTTTTTCATGAAATAATTTCCTGAGGCCAACAGACAATACATATTAGGCATGTAATTTACTGTGAGACCAGCAATTGCTTCATGGATACAACTGAGGTAGACTATCTCAACTGTGTGGTTTTAGAATAGAATATTTCTTATCTACTTTGACCTCTTGTTTAACCAATGATTTAGATTATATTGAATTATTCTGTATTTTGTGGTCAAGAATGGAAACAGAAGCTATCTTCAGTCTTAGGACTGAGTAAAGTTTTCTGTTACCAAGAATTAGAAGAGCTGAATAAATGTGGACTCTCCTACCTAAAATGTTTGAGTTGATTTGCAATAGGGAAATGCATCCATGCAATTTCCCTTTGTTACATTGAAGACAATATTTTACTTTTGAAGTCCCTAATTTGAAAACAAGAGGGATTTGGCTTGGTTTTGACTTTAGGACTTATACTTGTGTCTGGTCCATTTGCTTCTCTCAGACTTGAAGAGGGGTTACAGTTAGATAAGTCAGATAATGATGACATTTCTTTTTGAACAATGATACCCCTCCTTCATTTTCTCCCACTTTTTCCCTCCTTCCCCTTCCCTCCCCAAGTTGTATAGTTCATTTCCAACATAGTGCCTCGTGAGCCTCAGTGCTGAATTAGTTTACTCTGTGTCCTCCCATTTCTATGATTCCCCTTCCCCTCCCCAGATAAACTCATATACAAGACAAAAGGTACAGAAATCAAAACCAGTGGCAAAAGGAAATAACCTGAAGGAAAAAAATAAACCAAAGAATAACTGCAAACAATACAATTAAAAAAAAAACAACCTCTTGTTTCCATTTCTCGGACTTCATTTTGATAAGCATCATTTTATTTGGTCATATGCACATAGCTATGGACCCGTTGTGATCCTTTCCTATGAATAGCCTCCTTTGGGCTCACTGTCTGGGTTCTGATGAATTTCATTGGGACATCTTCACTGTAGTTTGGTAGTTAAAGTGTGATCCCCCAAAATCAGTTCTCATTGCATAAAATCTGTTCTTAAGGTGCCATGGTGCCAAAGAAAAAGGACTGATAGACAAAGAGAACAGTTTATTGGAGGGGTGAGTTGTAGATGCTTAGACCTGGAAACAGCATGACCTAGTGGATCTGAAATATGGGAATCATGAAGTGATATATGTATGTGTGTGTGTGTGTGTGTGTGTGTGTGTATACATAGAACAGTCCAAATAATGCATAGTGATATATACCCAATATATACCCATCAGTCCGAATAATATATAGTGATATATACACATTGGTCAGAATTATATATATATATATATATATATATATATATATATATATATATATATATATAT
>NW_012267234.1:5042401-5177726 GCF_000151885.1 Dipodomys ordii
TATAGTATTTTAGAGTTATGCTTTTACAAAAAATATATATATATATATATATATATATATATATATATATATATTTGAATTGGTCAGCAGAAAAGTCAGGATACATCTTCATCACAGGGAATATTAGTCAGGTACATTCATGGTGCCAAAGTCTATGTTTGCACATAGCACACTGGGAAATTATGCTGTAAAAAGCAAATAGAGCTAGTCAGGGGGAAGCAGGGTGGTTAAATCTCAAGATGACTTCAATCCTGTGAACTTGAATCCACATAAATGGTGTCTACAGTAGGATTTAGGAAAGATGTGGTGAGACAGGATTCTAGGCACCAAAGATGGGGATTATTCAAATATTTTCCTTCTGTTCTTTTTTTTATTAAAACAAAAATTGTTGGGTCACTTGGCTACATTTTAAATACTTCTATTTCTATCTTTACTGGTACTGAGTCAAATCTTAGGGTGTTTCTTTTCAGTATGCTAGTCATATTCATAGAAAATCATGAGGGTTATTAATTAAGAATATCAAAGATATATGGTAAATGAAATTCCTGATACTAAAATCTTGCTGATAGCATAAATTTAGTCTCTCTTTCCTAATTTTAAAATGAAAATAGTAAAAATTCCTTTGCTGACAATGAAGGATACAGACAGTAATTTTGTATTGTTTCTAATGTGGTTTATGCAAGAAAGTATCCTTGTCTTAGATTTGAAAGTATAAAATATGGGGAGGCAAATCATTTCTGTTTATTTGACTCATAAAAGTATTGAAGAAAAACACCATTATGGGGAAAATCAACTACTGAACAATTGTGTCACCCAGCGATTTAGACAAACGAATGGAATGAAAGAACTTCAGACTTTTCTATTATAATAAATTCTCCTTTAATATCTGCATATAATGGATTAGAAAAAGTGGAATGTAGTTCAAAAAAAGCAGCGGTAAGGGTCTATCAAAAGTTGTCTGTGAGATGTATTAGCTAACGCGTATCCTTCACTCGTAAATTTTTGGAGGGAAATTGATTTTGTTTTCTCTTTACTGCAGCGGTGCACAATTTTATGGATTGGGAACAATTCCTATGCATAGTCTTCAGTATATATTTAAAAAGAACACAACTGTCTCCTGAACAGGCATGGCATCATTCAAACTACTAAAATTATATATCTTTAATTAAAAGAGTCCCTTCCAAACCCCATGAGCATCATATACATGGTAATAAATTTTTATTCTGATAGATATTATCTAACTAAAATAGAGGCAAAATAAAAGAACAGGCAAGATTGAGTTACATTCATTCATCCATTGACCCAACAGACATTATTTGAATATCAATTCTGTGTTGATGCTGGGCTGCCTGCTCAAAGGACTGAAAGCTACATTATTCTAAAGAGAGCCCCAAAGATCAAAAGTATAAGTGAACAGACATGAGTGTTTTGTGTACAAATATATGTGGATATATTTTTTCTTTATTAATTTACCAGTAGAAGAAAAGGCATTAATAAGCCCATTCAGTGTGGAATCCTGTGACAGTATCAAGAACTGTCTAATATTCCCTAGAATGAATGGTCTACTAGGAGCCAAAAGCCAATGGAAGAGGTCTAAGTATAAGTGGTAGTCCTGGAATCTGAAAACTCTGTGGGGCCTTTTTATTTATTTATTTATTTCAGTTGAGGGGCTTGAACTCAGGGCCTGGACACTGTCCCTACGCTCTTTTGCTCAAGGCTAGTGCTCTACCACTTTGAGCCACACCTCCACTTCCAATTTTCTGGTGGTTAATAATAGATAAGTGTGTCAGGGACTTTTCTGTGCAGGCTGGCCTCCAACTGCAATCCTTAGATCTCAGCCTCCTGAGTATCTAGGTTTACAGGCATGAGCCACTGGCACCTAGCTTATTTATTTTTATTACATTCAGTCTACCTTAAACATAGCTATGCAATGACAAATTTCTTTGATATGCTAAGAGTTTGTAATATGAAAGTCATTATGATTCCTTGAACTAGAATATATGCCACATCCTATTTTAGCTATCTTAAATTTATAAAAATACTTTTTTGGGGTGATGGGGAAAAACATCTTTTTGTCAGTCATAGGGCTCCAACTCAAGGTTTGTGTGCTATCCTTGAGCCTACTTATAGAAGGCTACTGCTCTACCACTTTGAGCCTCCACTTCTGGTTTTCTGGTGGTTCATTGGAGATAAGACTCTCACAGACTTTTCTGCCCAGGCTGTCTTTGAACTTTGATCCTCAGATCTCAGCCTCTTGAGTAGCTAGGATTATAGGTTTGCACTACTGGAACCCAGGTTAAAGATATTCTTAAACTAATAAACAATACAGGTAACTAATGAATCATGGAGTATTTTAACAAATAGAATTAATAGTTAATAACAGAGTGGTTTACTCTAGAAAATGTTTGGATTTTTCCCCTATGCTGAAAATTAAGATTTAATTTGAAGACAAACTGAATGTTGAAATTACAGATATGTATCAATTAATAGCTTTTTGACAGTTGCTCTCAGCCAGGATTACGCATTTCTTCAAATATGTATTATATGCAAAGGGAAGATTATTAATGGCATCTTACTAATGAAGATTGTGGAGAGATGTTGGAGAAATGTTAGCCATTTAGACTGGATGCTGATAAAGGACAGAAAGACCTTTCTCTAAAGCATTGCCCTAATAATATTTGTCAGGGCATTTCTCTAATAATATTAGGAAGAGCCGACAGAGCAGTTAGATGCTTATTAAAATACAATGTCACAACTGTGGGGTTCTAATTAAAAACAACTTTTCTATTTATTCCTTAAGTGATTTTTAATCTTGTGTTTGACACCCATTCTATTTATAGAAAGATATGTTGAAATTAATGATCTAGAATCCACTACTATTTGTTGAACCTTGACTGTGTCTCAAGAACTGTGTTTGCTGTTTTAACTTCCAAAGCATTGTTTCCTTTACAAATTGTCAACAACACAGGCATTCTTCATTGGAATGAACATTTTAAAAAATATGAAGAGCTGAAGGGTTAAAAAGTTGCCTTACTATCTACATACGACCATATGAGATGATGTTAAGCAAAATGTACCCCAAGACAGGGACACAAGAGGTGTTTTTTCTCTTTCTTGTTAGTGTTTTTAATGTACTTACAATACACTATGTGATTCTTTGTTTCTATTGTATGTTCTTTCACCATGGTATAACCCCTGTTTTCATTGGATTTGGTGCTGGTGCTCTGCACCTTGTATATATATTATTGTAATTTGGGGAGGGGAAGGGAAGCTGCAGAACGCTTAAATAAGGATGCAGGCTGACCCATTGTGATGATGAGATGTACAGGACACTATATTGAAAACAAACTTTACAATGTCGGGGTGGGGGGAGGGGCGGGAGGAGTTGGGAAGGTGGGGAGGGAGGGATGGTAGGGGGAAATTAAGGAGGAGGTAACCATGCTCGCTATGAAATGTACTCATTACCCTACTCATGTAACTGTACCCCCTCTGTACAACATTTTTACAATAAAAAAAAGTTGCCTTAAAAAATGTTCTTGAGAAGAATTCTCTTTGGATTCTTACCCAAATCCTAAATTCGAATGTTGATTTACACATTTCACAGGAGTGCTTTAGGGAGCTTTATGGCCAGGATCACACAACACCCTACTTTTAGCACAAAGCAGCGTCCTTTGTCTCAGAAACAACAATGCCCTTCACAAATTATCTTTTTTTAAATTTAATTTTATTGTTAAGGTGATGTACAGAGGGGTTCCATTACAGTTACAGTTATATAAGGTAGAGAGTGCATTTCTTACTGAACTTGTTACCCCCTCCCTCATTTTTCTCCCAACGTCCCCCCCAAAAAAACTATATAGTTCATTTTCAACATATTGTCTTGCAAGTATCGCTGTTGCATTCGTTTGCCCTCTGTCCTTTGTCTCCCTAATTCAGATAGAAAAATATATACAATACCCAGGGTACCAAAATCAAATACAGTGACATGGGATCGACCCTAACGGGGGAACAGAAAAGAACAAAGAAATCATATAGTACATTGAAAACAACAACAAAGAAAACTCTCTTGTTTTTCATATGTTGGAGCTCAATAGCTATGTACATATGACCATATAAGATGATGCTAAGCCAAACAAATTTTCTTGTTATTAGGTAATATGCCCACTTAGTGTCACACATACATAATTCTACCTCTATGAAACACATTAGTGATACTACAGGTTGTAGGTCTGAACATATGTTTATAAGTGATAATAATGCAGACGGCTTAAGCAACATAACTCTCTCAGAAATCCACATGTACCTATGTTGGGGTGGGGTGCACACTGACAGTGTCTTTGTTGCATATTTACAGGGGAAGATGATAGGGTGCAAGGATGAAAAGCACCTCTGTAGATGCTTGGGTATTTCTGTGGCAGAAACGGAGGTCTCTGAGATAGTGTCTGCATTTTGTTTCTTTAGATCCATGCCTCATTTGACTACACAGCTTCAATGAACTAACAAACACCTTTCCTTCATTTTCTTTCATTGAAAGAATCAGTCACCGTGGTGAGATCATACTGGAGTTATGATCAAAGGATATGACTCAGTTTAATAATCATAAGAAACAAATAAGCTGTGATTGAGGATATTATCGTAAGCAAACTCAGATATGAGATTGATAGGAAAAAAATAGTACTTTGGTCATGAAAGACATTGTAACTACCTCTCACAGAATGATAATTTATATCTCAGTTTACTAGTTTCAAGAAAGCCGGAGATTTTTCTTGGTTATAAACTTTGCAGAAAACATCAAGTATAAGTAAAATCAAATGAATTTGCTTTATGTATGTTTAAGTTCTGTTGTTATAAATTCATTAAAAAATGTGTAACTATAGAACTAATTAAAGAATTCTGAAACAAGATTTAAGAGTGAGTTTCCCAGTGCTATTTCTGCATCACTCTCTGATATTGTTAAATGTTAATTTAAACAGTCCTACCTTAACTGAAGTCCTCTGAGTTCAAGAAGGATAAACATCTCTTGCACTAGGACTTATCAGAAACTAAGTATAAAATACCTTTTAATTATTTAGGGAGAATGTAAGTTTTCCAAGATATTTTACCTTAACGGTAATATATCTCATCACATTGCAGACTTCCTATAAAGTCATACCAACAAACTCTCAAAAACTTAAGTACCCAAGATATGTGAAAGCTAAATGTGCTCCATCTCAAGACCTGGACCCAGATTTAAAGCAAGGTATATTCAGCATCTCCAAACTAAAGGAAAGCTCAATAACCTTAAATTGTTAGGTGCTATTACATCAGGTGTTAACCAAGTATCAAAAGCCTTACAGCTTGATTCGGAGGATTGAGAATGAGTATGTGAATATACTTGTTAAGATTACCAGGGTATGATTCAGGAAGAGACAACACAAAGAAGGAAGAGGTGGAGAAAAGGAAGGAAGGGAGGGAGGGAAGAAGAAGGAAGGAAGGAAGGAAAGAAAGAAGGAAGGGAGGGAGGGAGGGAGGGAGGGAGGGAGGGAGGAAGGAAGGAAGGAAGGAAGGAAGGAAGGAAGGAAGGAAGGAAGGAAGGAAATCTCCTAGTAGGAACGTGAAAGGCAGAAATAAATCATTCTGACACGTGTGATACCATCGTCATGTTCTAATGAATATGGTATGAGCTAATTCATAGTTCTTAAAAGATTTTACTTTTTGTTCACCTTTTCTAAAGCATATATTAAGCTCGTTTTCTGAGTTGAATATTGTATATTTTTTCCCCTCCTGCTTTCTTGTAGAAAGATGTGGAAAGAATGAAGATGAAAAGAACAGGATATTTCAAAACTAAAAGATAATGGAAAAAGTTATCAGGAGATCTAATTACCCTGCTATGTATCCAAGTAGTGGAGTTCCCTGATAACACTGGTTTCAAAGGGAATAAAGATAAGATCTACCTTAATAGTTATGAATAACAATCAAAGGAAGCAGTTTATGCATAAATATTTACACTGTATTTTTCATTGATTAATTTGGTAAGCAAAGACAGATAATGGGGTTAGTATAAAAATATTATAAATAGTACTTTGCTCAGTACAACCCTGGAAATAACTTTATACATTGAAACAATTCCTGAGTTCAAATGTAATGAAAAGTTAGGAATGAAAAATAATGTGAATAAAGTCATTCATGCATTTCTATACTTCTAAGGCTGCAGATTAAATTTTTCCCCTGGACCACGATCTATAACCTACAGAATCAATTTTCTACTTTGCTATTTGACATAGACATCCAGTCTTTGGTCTATTTGCTGCATAAGAAATGGGTTGTTTCCCACGATTTTAATTTAGTATTCCTGAGTTTTTTCATTATTCAGGATTTGGTAGATTATCCTGAAAGCTAACTGTGGTTAATAGAAAAGGGTATAGGAGCTTGCACCTCCTACTATGAAACAACAATCTATTAAGCTTGCCCTTCAATAAGGAATAACACATGGCAGAAAACCTACTGTTCTAAGATTTGGGATTAGCCTTTAGAGATCTGATTAGCAGCATCTTTGGCTTTCATAAATAAAGAGACAGTGAGATACCACATACAGAATAATGAAGACATTCTAGCACACAGTCAGAACTAAGGACCCACACCTACAAGCAAGGCAAACTTACATGTGCCAGGCCAACAAATTCTCCACTCAATGAATGACACTAATAACCTCAGACAATACTTCATGAAGAAGAACCTCTCAGGAAACTCTTAGCATCATCAGTAACAATGGATCACTCTTGTATCTTGTCTAAGCAAAATAAGGAGACACATGCATGCCATATCAGCCATAGTGGCAAGAGAGGAGGAGGAGGAGGAGGAAGAAGAAGAAGAGAGGAGGAGGAGGAAGAAGGAGGAGGAGGAAGAGGAGAAAAGGAGAAGGAAGGAGAAAAGGAGAAGGAGAAGAAGAAAAAGAGAAAGGGAAGGAGAAGGAGAGAAGGACAAGGAAAAGGAGAAGGAGAAGGAGAAGAAGGAGAAGAAGAAGGATTGGAAGGCTGAAGTTCAGGCTGACCTGGGTAAAATTTAGACCCTATGTCAAAAATTACCAGAACAAAAAGGGCTGTTAAGGAGCACTCAAAAAGCAGAGGATCTGCCTAGAATATCCAAAGCCTCACACCATAAACAAACAAAAAGCACAATCATGAGACAAGAATCTTCACTTCTCAGAGTTGGTGCATACATTTTGGATGTGACAATGTTTTCTGTCATGTATCAACACCTTCTGATCCTAATTTTCACTCCCCAAAATGCTCATGAACCAGAATGAAGAGACCCGAGCTGCTATATAAGCTCAGTTTGGCCTCAGCCAGTCCCATATTCTACCAATTACAGGTTTATATCTCTTTACTGTGAATACTATAAAACCTAGTGACAACTAGCAAGTGAATTGCAGTCTTTGTCACATAGAAAGCCATATTTATGATTTGTCTTCATTTTGCTTTTATTTAAATTTGAATTGCAAAATGAGTTTATGCCAGCTATCCAGTATAATAGTGGCTTAAAAAAATAGCTTGATGTTTTAGGTGGAGTATGTCCCACGTTAGCCATAAGCATAAATATGTCCCAGAAAAATCTATTTATGAACACCTTCCTTTTTTAAAATTCTCATTTTATTCCAGCACACCACATAGTAGGTACATGGTTAACATTTAGAAATTTTCTTTAGAGTCGATTAATATTCATTCCATCCTAACCCAACTAGTAATACCAACAAATCTTCGATCTAAGTTAGGGTTTCATAGTCTCTATATCAATTCCACTTTTGCCCCTTTGATATCTATTTTGAAAGCTTATTTTATTGGATTTAGAATTATGGACAGCAAAGGTTGGAAGGAACAACAGAAGCTGTCCATACCATAGTAAACCTCGGATACAAATGGCATAACATGAACAGTTTTCTGTACTCTAGCAAAAGTTAGAGTAAATTCAACATCAACAAAACTTGAGTGTCCCTGTCCCTCTCTTACTCTCCTAGCTAGAGCCCAGATGCCTATGTAAATAATCCCAATTAGAAATGCATTCATCACATAAAATCTCACCAAATGAATGCCTACAGGAAATAACACCCCAGTAAATCTTGTAAAATGTCTGCTCTCTACCATATTCGAAGTTACGAGCATATGGAAATGAACATAATGTTTGCAATTAAAAGACTTACTAGGTTTCAGGTACAGTAAAAAAACATGCCTGAACCTTTCAAATGTACTCTAAGATTATGAATAAGGTTCTATAAAAGTTGGGGACACACTTTATTATATAGAGATTTATCATTTATTTCTGGAAAGTTGTATTCTTTTGTGACTTGCTTCCTGTGTCGATGTGCTCTGTATACTCACAGTACAGAGATGAAATCTGAAATACTTCCATGTATTTCAAAAAGAAATAGTAATATTTTCTTGATGATCATTAAAATGATTTTGCAGCAGCTACTGAAAACTATTAAGCTCGAGATATTAATGCTTCTCACTCATGACTATTTTAATGAGATAACCCATAAATTTTCCTTCAAACTATAATTCCCTTTATAGTATTTACTTATTTATGTATTTATAAGTGTGTGTTTCTACAAAACACTTTCGGAAATTAAATCATTTTCTTCTCCATTGCTTCCAAATGGAGACTTTTTTTTTGAAAAATCAGCAAGATAAAAATCAGAAAATTTAAGCTTCCTAGATTTCATCTTGTTCACTTGAGTTTCTTCCCCCACAGATATCAGCAGATAAATAAACAAACAAGAAATTTTTTAAGGGTTACATTGTATTTTAATCTGCTTGGTTGTGCCACGGTGTCTCTGTTGAAATTAGTCACCTCTGCCTTTCAGAACTACACTTATCACAGACAATATGTAAGTAAAAAGATAAAAAAAAACAAAAACAAACCCAGCAGGTTGAATTTGTCAACATGTGTCACAGCATTATATCTGAGTCAAATGTGTTCCAAAGTCTTTAGGCTAACTGGAGATAAGATATTTCTAGCCTATAATCCTTTTTTCCTTTCTTTAGTTGTTGACATAACCATTTTTTTACTGTGTAGTTTTAAATATTGAAAAAATATGTCATCAAAACTTTGGAATTCCTGGAAAAAAAAGTGACGTGTACAAGTATCTTTTGTTTTTTGCATTGCTTGATGAAATTCTTTTTTTAAAATAAGTTTTTTATTGTGGAAATACTGTAGAGAGGGTTTACAGTTACATGAGCAAGGAAATGAGTACATTTCTTTTTTTTATTTTTTCTGTTTTTGTTTGTTTGTTCATTTGTTTTTTTATTGTGAAAATACCATACAGAGGGGTTACAATTACATGGGCAAGGTAGTGAGTACATTTCTTATCAAGCATTGTTGCCTCCTCCTTTGATTTTCCCCTACCATCCCTTCTCTCCCACCTCCACAACTACAATCCCCAATCCCCCCACCCTCCCACCTCCACCCCCAAGCCCCACCTAAATTGTAAAATTCATTTTTCAACATAATGCCTTGTACATCAACCTGTATCCTTATTTAAACATTTTGTTTTTTCCCTTCCCCTCCCCAAATTATACTGACATCAAATACAGTGAAAACAGGGGTCATACAGTGAGGCAAGAACATACAAAGCAACAAAATTTCACATGGTACCTTATAAATAGATTAGAAACAATAACAAGAAAGAAAAACCACTTGAGGACAAGTTTCTTTTGGTTGTGCTTTATTTTATTTCTGTTGTTGTTTTGCTTTTTTTGTTGTTGCTGCTGATTTTGCAGAGTCTTGCTATTTAACTTAGGTTGAACTAGAACATGTAATCTTCAACCTCCTGAATGCTTAGATTTTTAAAGGTATGTGCTACCATGCCTGGCATAGATTGTCTTTAAATACCTTGATTCTATCTGAGTGTCAGTAGTTCACATATGTAATCCCACCTACTCAGGAGGTTGAGAGATGAGGATCACAGTTCCAAACCCAGCCCACGAAGAAAAGTCCCTGAGATTCTTATCTCCAATTAACTACCAGAAATCTGCAAGTGGAGCTGTGGCTCAAGTAGTAGAGTGCTAGCCTTGAGCACAAAAGCTCAGGATAGCACACAGGCCTAGAATTGAAACCCCAGCTCTGGCATCAATCAATCAATCAATAAAATCTCAATACTGCCCTATGTTTTCATGTGTATTTTCTTTTGGGGACCTTGCTTCCTGAATTATATAAATAAAAACAATACATTTTGAGTTTTGTCTTGTGAATTTGCTCTGAACGTAGCTGGTTTGTACAAGTTCATCTTGTGTGGTACTCAGAATAACAATCAGGTTACCAGGTGATCTATGCTTTGTTTTTTATAATGCAGTATTAGAAAAGAAATTAAATGAAACCAACAAGTATGGGATCCAAAAAAATTGTCTCTTTGTCTATATAAAGGCACGGAATTTTCATAGATAAAATTAGGCTATATCTTATACATTAAAGCTACAGCCTTGGTCCTCTTTATGAGATGGACAAAGAAATAACACCCAGCCTCATAAGATCTCTTCTCTTGAAATTCTTGGTTTAAGATTATACCAAGGCCACTTTAGGAGTCATCATCTTTATTTTTGTGAACTAGGATTACCTCCTTTTGTCTAATAGGTCTCAGAATAGACTACAAGGTCAGAGTTAACAAATACCTTGGAATCTTTGTGTGTTTTCCCTTTTTTGCTCCAAGTATTTGCTTCCCACATCCTGGCTTGGTCTCTCCTGCTTCACTGTCAAAATATACACAACAGTCCATAGCCAATGTCTGAATTCCTTAGTACCAAGTATTTTCAGAAGCCTGTGACTTCCCTATAGGAGTCCTGAGAAGGAGGGTTTAGGGGTTAACTGGGGTCTTGGCAAAGCAAGAAGGAAAGAGCAAGTACACAGGGCAGAGGCTAAGTGTTGAGTCTCTCACCTCTTCAAATTGACTGTGTAAGGTCAGAGGTTGAAACCAGAAGATTGTACAGCATCCCTGGAAAGTGGTCTGTCTCTGCTTGCTGACAACATCTGTGCATTTCAGACAACTGCATTCTCTTACACGAGATCAGCAGCCCCTAACCTTTACTAGCGCCTTCCCCACGCCCCTTCCATCTGTTCTCAAAACATGTCCTCACACATCTGATTAAAAATCCAATTGAAGGGGTAGTGATTTAATGTTTAGACATGGTCTGAGTATGAAATGAGAGATGTAGTTATTTTCATTTAGGGGGGAAAAAGCAATCCTAAGAATGTAGGAAATATGTTCTATTTCCTATTTTTTCTTCTTTTTGTGTACTTTTTTGCTATATCACTTAATTCTCTGTCAGAAATTTTGTCGAAGTCTCTGTGAAGAAAAAAAAAAACTCCGTGGAGACAGTCAAGTCTGAGTGGGTCCAGCTCTCTGTTTCAATGTGTATAGAATGATGATAATTCTGTCTGGCACCCAGCTCTACAGCTCTATCTTAACAATTGTGGGAATAGATGAAACAGGAGCACATTAAATATTCTCAAATTTTATAATTATACTTTGCATTTTCAACGACTGATCCTTCCACTCTTTTCTTTCTACTACAGAATATTTTTTAGAGCTCCTACTATGTACCAGGCATTGCTATAGCTGCAAATACCTGCAAGGCAACTGAAAAATAAAGCTTCTGTCTTTGTATTTATATTAGAAAAAGGCCCAGCTCTCAATTATGTTTTTCTATCATCAGGATCTCTAGGATGAGCCAGGAACTGATGGCTCATACCTGTAATACTAGCCATTCAAGAGACTAAGATTAGAGGCTTGTGGTTTGAAGCCAGTCCAATAAGTCTACAAGACTCTTATTTCCAATCAACACCAAAAACGGTGGTAAGAAGAGGATCAGTACCACTAAGAAGATGTAGAAGAGAACTTTAAAGGTATATGAAAACTTATACTAACATTAAATTTTAAATCGTATTATTTTTTCCAAATACAGGGAATAAATAATAGTATTAAATGCTCAAAAGATGGGAAAGGTTTACAACTGGATTCAATTTCAGCAAAACTACTCTAAGATATGTTATAACGAAACCATCAAAAGTCAAAGACAAAGAGAAGATGGCATACAAGGGAAATTCAATAAAACTAGTGGTAAACTTCTCAGTAGGATTTTTACAGACCACGGATATTGGGATGATATACTCACAATGTGGTAGGAAAAAGAAATACAATAAACCCAAACAAAAACAAAATCCCGTCCCCTAGGAATACCTTACTAGGCAAAGCTGTCTTTCAGGACTCTCCCAGACAAAACAAAGCTGAAGAAATGCTCCATCACTAGATCTGTTGTACAAGTGATGTTAAAATGCTTCTTTAAAATGAAAGAAAAATGCATTAGTTAGTACCATGAATACATATGAAAGTATTAAAACTAACTGGTAAAAATACACAGAAATACAATACTCAAGAACTGTAAGGTCAATATACAAATGATTAACAGACTTTGTACAATCATCAAAAGACAAGACTACTAAAATAATAACTGCTACAATAGATTTTCAGTGGATACACACTGTGAAAAGTTGTCAGTTGTGATATTATTAATATAAATTGTGAGCAATTAGTAATGGTGGCTCAGTACTAGGGTGCAAATTTGGAATGTGTGAGATCCAGGATTTGTTTCCTATCATAACACAAAAAAAATACATGAAGTGTGAGAAGTATAGAAAAAAGTCATCTGTACTGTCAATGTTAAGTGTCATTAACTTAAAATAGCTTATTGTAACTATAATTTACATAAGTTCCATGATCAGCTACAAAGCAAACACCTATATTAGATATATAAAAGATTTTTAAAAGCATGAAATCAAAATGTATTCCTATAGGAAATCACTCATGCAGAGGAAGATAGGCACAAAAAAATTATGACAAACAACTACCAAACATTTTTAAGTTTGGATGAAATGAATGCATCTTTATATTAATTTGAGTCATTACTCCCTATAACAACTCTGTCTTCAAGGAGAAAAAGAAGGGCAATAATGAAATAATCATATTACCCATGCCCTAGAATACATTAAGAGATCTCCTATAAAGATTGTAATTTTACCCTAGTCATTGTTGTTTTGGGCCCAGTTTAGGCTAATATACAGTTCGGTAAAGTATTTGAGTGTATCTTCTATATGTGCTTATTTGCAAGGCAAAGCTATTGTTTCTGTTGTAAACAGATTTTCATTTTGCACATTTGAAAATAAAGTCTAAGCTATTACACAGCTAGGGAAAGTTTGCCTCCACTTCTTTACAGGAAAGGAATAAAGATGTTGTCTGTCAATTTATTAACAAACCAGTAGAACCAAAGATCGTGTGAGTCCCTCATCTCTTGCAGTGGGCTGCGCTCACTGCAGTAAGGCAAAGCATCTTTTGGTTATGGTGAACGGTTTTGTAGCCTTTTCCAGATTGTGCTCCATCTATAATGGAGCTGCGAAGCACTCCTTTCTTAGGAGAGGGTTCTAGAATCCACCTAAGCTTAATGGGAGCATCGTTGGTGCTGCTCTAGCCACACGTGTGGCAAGGTGCTTTTATTCTTCCAGCAGAAGTCTCTGATAAGCTTTAACATTGTCTTTTCTTTGCAGTGCAGTGGTTTTATAACACCGGCTTTTGTCTGTGATCGCTTTCACTTTTCTGAATGACAGTTGAATGCAGTTATCAGCTTTGTTGACACAGAGGGTTGAATAAACCCTTTCAAGGGACAGATCTTCAGATCTTCTACAACCTGCTGTGAGAGATTCTAGCTCCTTTTATTCATTCTAAATAAATCATCCACTTGGCAAAAGAGCTATGTATTTTATACTGCAGAATTTGCAGTCTTTTTTTGCCTCTACCAAGTTTAATGTTTCTCCCACACTACTATTCAAGCATATAGATAGATAGATAGACAGACAGACAGACAGATAGTATTTATATATGTGTATGTATTTATATACATATATGTATATATGTATAAGCATATACACTTAAGCACACGTGCATAATATGTGCAGTAAATACTAATTCTGTTTGGTGGGTTGGTTATTTGGTTTGTGGTTCATTGGTTGGTTGATTGATTAGGTTTTAGGAAGGACTGGTTATTCTGAACTCAGGGCTTCCTACTCAAGTGAAGTATCAGTTGAGAGATAATTCCAGCCCCCCCTTTTTTTTTTGGTTGAGTTATTTTTCAGATAGCGCATGGAGTATTCTGAGAACATGGTACCCTATAGATTCCTAGTTGTCAAACCTATGTTTGACACACTATGCTTGATTTACTTTTTGCATTAAAGTGTGTCTAAATCTTTTGTCTGGGCTGACCAGGAATTCACATTCTTCTATCTGCAGCGTCTAAGTAGCTGAGAGTGTAGCATGAATCACTGTATCTACCCCAAATGCATATTGTTATATTTTCACAAAAAAGAACACAATATGAATTGGGAAAAAAACTTTAATTACCTTATATAGTTGAAAGTCCATGTGAATGATTTCAGACATGGGTCTCTTAAAATATATATGTGAGATATGGCTTTTTTTGTTCAGCACGTTTATACTTGGTTTCTCTCTTGGTTGTTTTCATCTTAGGAAAGGTTTTCATATTGTTTAAGCCCTTTCCCTCAGCAACTTAAGACAACTATTCAAAATATTTTACCATAAATGGAAAAGTATATCTCTTTCAAAACAGAAAAAAACATCTAAACTCTTTGGACTGAGATTGGTTCAGTTTGGACCATTCTACTTTCCCTGGATTGATATCTCAAGCTAAATTCATCAAAGCTCATCACATACTGAAAGTGAAGTCAGACCCACCATACTAGAAAATACTAAAAACAGGTGCCTACAACAGCTAACTATTCCTCCCAGGAAAAAGTGAGTTCTATGCTGAGAATAAAGAAGCATAAAATATCCTATATGATATTTGTCATCTATCCAATCACTCCTCTTCTGTACAGTTCCCAAATGTCCAGTGTTCTCATGTCACAATATTATTACATGGTGAATTCAGTGTGTCCAGATAACATCCAATCCATTTCCACTTTACCTTGAAGTTCAAGTAGAATTTTTGCTGTGAGATTGATGTTCAAAAATAACATGTTACTAACTTTACAACTCTGAGGGGGGGAGGGAGAAGTTGGGGAGGTGAGGAGGAAAGGGTTGGTAGTGGAAAAACAAAAGAGGGGGTGACAATGCTCGATAGGAAAGGGACTCATTATCTTGCTCATGTAACTGTAACCCCTCTGTACAGTATCTTTACAATTTAAAATATATATTAAAAAAGAAAGAACATGTTACGTGGTATATATTACCATCACCGAGTTTTGTCCATTTTGTGACATCTGAGTATATCTATTACATATATTAGATTGGCATTTATATTCTTCCGCAGGGCACAGGTTAAAATCCACTGGCAAAATAGTATGTGTTTCTGTGGTTTGCTTTCGTTTATTTCAGTTTTGCCTGAGGCAAAAATCTGTGTGGTCGTGGTCGGAAGAAGTTCTTATTTTAACATAGATAGTTAAGGTTTACCTAAATTCAAAGGAAATGTTTTCACAGCCAAATCATTGTTTTGGTGCACACCAAGGGAGGATAGGCAGATATATAGAAGATCAGACTTAACTCTTTGATTTAGCTCAAGAAACTTCTCTCAGCCTAGCTCTCCATCCCCCTTGCTACACTTACCAAATTCCTAAAAAATGTCAGCATAAATTTTACCTTGATATAAGCAAAAACTGGTAAGTTTATGCTTTATGTTTAGGTCTGAGCTTAATTTATATCTTTAATGATTTTGCTTTTACAAATCACATGTGTCTCTCATCACCAGGGAAATCAGTTTCTACTCTTAATTACCAAGCATTGTTCGATAAGCTAAAACTTCTAGAGTATTTATGGTCCAGGGTTGTGTCAACTAGATGCGATATGCTGGGAGGTTTTGCATACAATAACCACCCTCTGAGTTAGCCAGTATTTACTGTGCCAATGCAGCCACAGAATCAAAAAGGCTACACATAACCTGTTATTTCCATGACTTTCTTCTTTTTCTCTATTTTCTCTGTAGTGTACTCCTATATTGTACATGCATTTCCACTATACCTCAAAGTGCAGAATATGATTCCAGTGAGCTCTCTCATGGAATCAAAGAATCTCTTCACTGAATGGACCCCTATGGTCCCTGAGTTCTAGATCATCTCTGTAATGTTCCCCCAATGAAATCCAGCTATAATTCTCTACTTTAAAAAGGGAGAAGTGTTTTGTCTGGTCCAAATCATATGATCTTCAACCTAACATACCCATTTTCTAATCCCAGACCCTTCAGATGAATATGTGATCTTAATAACTCACTTTCCTCCTCTAAACTCTTTTTTATCATACAGAGATAATGGTAATGAGTCCCCTGGGATTCTAACAGGAACTTTATGAGGCAAAGCTTATGTAATGCATTTAACAAAAAAGCAAATGGATATCTACACACACATACACACACACACACACACACACACACACACACATGGAATATTTATATATGCATAAATTCAATGTGCTTTAAATATATCACTAAGATATGTTGAAAAAGGAAAAAAAGGATAGCATACAGAAATAACAACAGCAAAATCACATCAACAAAAATCACTCATAATGACTCATGAGTCCTAATGCTTGTTGATTTTTCCTGTACTCTTATTCTGACTTGTAGACTTAAAGATATTTCATAAAACTACTTTAAAAAATTGTTTTCCTCTCCAGACTTTTTTCTCTGTGAATAGTTTTCTTTTTCATACTTGGGATCATACAGTGTATTCAAATACAAATATTTCCCCATGTTATTAAATTGTTTCACAGGATATCATGTTAAATGTCTAAATAGCTTTATATCATGCAGTATTGCCTCAATTGACCTTACATTCCCAAGTACTGAAAAGCTGGAGACAAATACATTCTTCATACCACATTTTCAGAAAAAACAGGAGAATTTTCCTTCTTGACAGAAATTTTATTGAAAAGGTAATAGAGGGGTTAGATATCTAATATAACCATGAGAAAAAGGATAGCAGATAAGATACCAAGAACATTTTTCCTTCAAATCCTTCATTAGAATGACACTAAAATTAATTCTATGAATGAACACTAGCATGACTTGTTGAGAACCAGCTACGTGTCTGGCACTCCATGTGAGTTAATCCATGCATCTCAGATGACTTGTAGGGTACAAACATCCATGTCTCTAGTGATAAAGACAGCATTTTCATCTAAACTTGAGTTCTTTTAAAAGTCCTTTCTTTTTGGTACCAGTGGCTTACACTTGTAAGCCTAGCTACACAGGAGGCTGTGATCTGAGGATTATGGTTCAAAGCCAGCCCAGGCAGGAAAGTTGCTGAGATTATGTTTTCAAATAAACTACTCAGAAAATGCCGGAAGTGGTGCTGTGGCTCAAGAATACTAGACTTGAGCACAAAGAGGCTCAGGGATAGCACAAAGGCCCAGAGTTCAAACCCCAAGACTGACAAAAAAAAAAGTCCTTTGTAGGGTATCATAAACTTGAAAATCCTTTTAATTTTCAAGGAAATACATTATAGATGCTATTAAACTAAAGCCTTCTTTTTAAGAATGAACTACTTCTGCAGAACTGGAAAACAATTTTAAGCCTAGAGATCACTTCAGCTAATTCCTTAATGCCCTACATTATATATAACATATTGAGTCCAAGCCAATTATAGCAATATCAGTTTTCATAATGAAGAAAGAACCGGAAAGAGTCTATCTTCTTATACAATTTTTGTTCAGGTGGAGCAGCTAGTCCTGTCCTTTGTGCTTTCTGAACTAAGGATATCAGCATGGAACTATAATACAAACCTGATTCATTAAAGATCTGCCACATTGACCTTCCTCTGGTCTTGTAGAAGATAATGAATTTCCTCATATTCCAGGCCTGTTTGGATTCAGGTCATTTGTTACAGGCCGCTGGGAGTGTTCTTTTTGACTACAAGGGGATCTTAGAGACCTATGATCCTCAATTTCAACATTAATGTATCAAATGCATAGCTTCTTAAGTGAATAATGATTTGACCATACATAAACACTTGTGAATCAGAAAGAAACCCATAATTGATCTCTGATGGATTCAGGGTAAATTTTATGATTCCCTTCAAATAATTGGGCATCTGTAACTCAGAGAAAAACTAAGTAACATGTCAAAAAGGGCTCAAATAAACATTGATATCAGCACCTACATGCTATGGGCCTTAGATAATCTCTCATTTAGACACTGCTGTGTGGCTGATTCATTGAGGTCATGCTCATCTTTTCTCTTGATCTTTGACATGATCTTCAGATTATTGTTTACCTCACTGTCTTTATTAGCCAACATTAATAGCAAAAATGTGTTTTATTATTTTCTAAGCAGTCAAAGAAGGTCTGACAACTTTTTATTCCTTTCTAGACCTCAAACGGTTGTACAAAAAAGTTACAATTTGTCAGTAGCATTTATGTGCCTATTGCTTCTTGTTCAAGGTCACCTCTACCATTATCCACCCTATCTTCAGATTCATTTAACATCACCTACTTCTTTTACCACTTAGGTACTTTGAGTGTGCTGACTGTATTTGATTTTTAAACTATTTTTGGAATGTTTTTCATTTATTTTAACTAGTTGTACACTTTTACTAGTTGATTTTTTAAGATCACATAGGAATGAAGAAACCTAAACAAGCAACACTGAATGTTTGTCCCTTCATCTCCTAAATTAGCTGTTGAAACTTTATCTTATCATTATTGATAACTTTACGTGATCATTAAAATTAGATTAGGTCACAAGAATTGAGCCAGTATGAATGAGATTATTGATCATATAAGAAACAACTGCAGGTTGGGAGTGATAAAACACTCCTCTAATCCCAGCAATGGAAAGGTTGGAGGAGGAAAACCATTCAAGGGAAAATAGATGACACAGAGACTTCCAGAGTAATCTCTCCCTCCTCAGGCAGAGGGAGAGGGGAGGGAGGGAGAGAGGGAGAAGGAGGAATGGAGAGAGAGAGAAAGAAAGGCAGAGAGGAGAGAGAAAAAGGGAGAGACAGGGAGAAAGTATCTTCAGATAAGAGAAAGGGAGAGAGACAGACAGAAGAGAAGGAGAAAGAGAGACAATCCTGTACCTATAAAAACAGATTTCATGTATTAGCCTTTCATGCCATGGTATTTTTGTTTACTGCAACCTAAACTGACTTAGACACCTACCTTCCAGAATAAAAGAGACCTGCTAAAACAATTAATAGAGTCCACTGTGTGTGTAATCTTCCTGATTTCAGTCTCTCTCATAGTAAAGGATGACTGGCCAGTTCTGGCCAAAGGCTATGAAAAGAGTTAGCACCAATTATTCTCCATTCAAGGTTGTAGGGTAGATTGTGATTCCTTCTTGATATTTTACCATTTGTCTCTATTTACAAGGCTGGAGTGAAAAAAAATTCCCACAGTGACAGTTATGAGAAGGATACAGCTATGATCCCAGATGAGATTTCCTGGATAATACTTAGATGAAAATTGCAAACCTCACAGTCTTTCATGGGATGTAACACCAAGGGCCACAAATCTACGCAAAAGTTAATATGGTTGTAAAATTAAATCTGACCTGGAAAGCTACTGAAAATGTACAAGTAAGTTACCAGAGAAAGTACACGCTAGGTTACATAATTCAGCAGCCAGAAAAAGTTGTCGATGGGTGACTGGCTTACCCAGTACCTAAGGAGAGGTTTGTTTTATGTACTAAGTACCTAGTGGGCCATTTCAGTGCCTAAAACCATTTTGGGTTTTCATGCTCTGCTTTAAAGCGCTCAAATACAAAGAGCTGGTACTTTTGAAAGCTCCATCTTTCCTTTGTTTTACATGGGTGAATAGTTACTTTATTTATTATGCAGTTGGTGGTGGTTATGGAGAATTTTTCTTTACTCGACATGAGATTTATAGAGCTAGACTGCCCTTTTATTAGGCAATATATTCAATCTGGCATTCTTAGGTGCCTAGAGAATTTGGCATAGATCTACTTTTATCATAAAAATCCTCATAATGATTATTATTAGCATACCCGGTTGTTTATCAAGCCCCAGTGCAAAAAAAAAAATGAAAGAAAGAATGCATATGTTGTTTTGAGCTTCCAAGACTTTTTGTTTTGGAGTAGAACAAAAAAAATGGTATAAATATTTCTGAAGCTTGGTGAATACCATGTCCAGAAAAATACATGAGCTACTGAAATAACATACCTGAATTTTTCCCAGTATACCTCCAGGGCACAGCTACAATTTTACTTGAATCTTGAAACTGTAAAATCTCTACTGATTGCCTCTGGGATAAAAAGAGTAAAGCTCTATTTCTCACTCCTAACATTGTAGAGCTTGAAGAAACATTGGCAATCACCTAATTGAGATCTAAAAGACAGACAAGAGGGGGAAAAAGAGAACTAAAAGAATGGGAAAATGATTTTCGACAGGGTAGCAAAAGCAGGTAAAATCCAATCAAATGTGCTAGTTGGTTTATTTGTTTGTTTATTGTTCATTTATTAGAGGACAGTGTCCTACTATGAACTCAAGGTCACCTGGAACATGCTGTGTAGCTCAAAATCCTCTCTAAATCCTAATCCTCCAAAACAAACTTCAAAATTTTGGGTTTATAGACATTTGTCTCCATACCTGGATTTCCTGCCTGTTTCTTATTAAAATCAACAGATAAGACCCAACTGGACCCATGTCCTTCCTTATACTTCCTGTATCAATAGGAAGTCATCTTGCTACTACTATTACTACTATTTACAATGATGCTTTTGAGAGTCTCCCTAGCGATGCAAACTAGAATTCTTCCATTCTCACAACAATTCTGTGAAATAGATAACATCATATTAAAGGTTTAAAGAAGAGTTGAGGGATGTGTTCTGGAAATGCAATTAGCCAGTTGAGAGGATCAGCAAACAGGTTCCTGAAACCTGATATCTATTTAGTGAACTATCCTTGAGAACAAAGTCAAAAGTCATTTCCCCCATTTTACAGGAACACAGCTGAGTCAAGGAATGTTAAAGTATTTAATACACAATATCAGACTGGGCCAGTTACCCATCTAGAACCAACTAGGTCAAATATCCCTGGTGATGACAGTTCTTTTTGTTTCCTTCCTAGCTAAGCTTCTGTTGAATCAGCTTATGTGATAGGGTTGCCAAAAAATGAGCAACAACAACAACAAAACTTTGCTCTTTTCCTACACTTTTGTTTTCTAGAGAAAGTGAACTGTGCACCTCACTCTTTAGAACACATCTGAGGCTATATTCCCATTTTGGAAAGGAAAGAGAAAAAATGCAATGTAGCATAGAACAGCACTTATCAGATGCTTTGTTGCTATCTGGGAGAAGAGGATTGGGACTGTGAGTGTCAGGAAAGTTCCAGGCAAGAGGACCAGTCAAAAGCTGTCCTGGGTCTTCGTGGGCAGTCTCAATAGAACCCTCAGGTACTACACATTCACCAGCCAACCTCCACTTGTCAGCTAATCTTAAAGCTTACTTGGATTTTAGTAAGAAAAAGTGGCTACCCTAATATAGCAGAAGGTCTTAGACATCACTGAACACTGAGCTGTTTTGTTTTGAACAGAAAACATGTAATCCAGCATCTTATTGGTTGCTATACTTTGAATATAGCTTGAGTTTGTTCCCCACAGGTTTGTGTTTTGGAAGCTGGGTCTCCCAGCAGGGCTCCGTGGCAGGTGGTGACCTATTTAGAAGGTAAGCCCTAATGAAAGACAGTTAGTTCTCAGAACCACCACCTTCTTGTGGAATTAATGCTGATTTGGATTAGAGTCTCGTGAGACCTCAGGAGAGCAGGTAGCTAGAAAATGAATTTACCTTGTGTTTCTGGTCCCTCCTGAACATATCCCTTATCATTCTACCTTCTTTGTATATGGTGATGTAACCAAAGAGACCCTCACAAGTCACCAGAGAGTGAAGAGATGAGGCCAACCTGTCTTGGATTCTTAGCCTCAAAACCTGGGAGCTACATAAACTTCTTTTCTTTGCCAAGTACCCGGCTTCCAGTATTTGTACAGCAATGGAAAACTGACTAATCCAATGGCCATGTGTATACATTTGAGAAAAAAATCTAAGCCAGAGGTAAGGTTATCATGAATCTCAAATCATGATCACCTGAATGACTACTAGAAACCTGAATGTATAATGTAAAAAATGTAGTTGGAATGTAGTAAGACATTCAGGATGGTGGATCCATGCCCAAAGTCGAGAAGGAAAAGAGAATAGGAAAAGAGGAATAATTCTACATTCAGTCTGTCCATGATAAAGTCACCCTGATGTTGAGGGAAGAGGGAACACAGCATGATACACCTAACTCTGTCCTAAAGGGGCCTTTATTTTATTATCCAAATGTGGGCCTGACTCCTAATACATTTTGGAAGAGCACAATAGATAAATTAACAGTGAGCATAAGAGAAAGAAGAGATTCAAAAGGGGTCACCTAGTCACTTTCAGTCCACTCAGCTGCAATCAGCTTTGCTCATAATTTGATGGGTCTCATCTATGCTTGCATGGGGAGATTATCATCTATGCTGTAACACACTGACCAAAATATCATGAGACACATATCTCTATGTATAAAATGCGTCATTAAGTGGGTCTTCAGATCCCTCCAAATAATAAATATAAATATATCTAAATGCAGCACTTGTGTATTATCCTTGTATCTATTTACTCACATGTGATATAGACAAACACATACTCAGAATTAATATCTAGGGTATACACATTTTTGCAGGAAACATAAAGACCCAGTTCTCACAAAAATTTCTATCTTATAAAGCAAGACAGTTTCCCTTTCTTGGACATCAAACACAAATGAAAACTAGTTAAAGAAATACACACCAAATTAAGTAAGTTTCCAAGTGAGTGATATTTTTTCTGGCTTTGAACCACAATCCTTCAAGTCTCAGCCTCCTGAGAAGACAGTGTCATAGGCATCAGATACAGGCACGCCCAGCTACCAGCTCACTTTCAGTTGAGCTCACAATAATGCATAGATGGGCCCTGAAGGTGATTCATTTGCCACCAGTTACTGCCGGTCCCCCAGCGGTTGGTAGACTTCAGATCTATAATACCCTGTCTAGAGCAGAAGTGGATGCTTTTAACAGACACTTTGCTCCTGAATCTACTTCCATCATTGGTTAACTTGATCCTTCCCGGAATTTATATCAGACTTCTATCATTTTTTTTCTGAACCACACATATCTCTGTAGAATATTTAAAAAAACAAAATTTTCTCCAACTCATGTGAGATCCTTTTACACTAGCATTCCCTCTATGTCACATTATTAACAGGAGTCAGTCTGCTAGTCTGATTCAGCCGTCACTTCTGATTACCAAGCAAAGGCCCAGAGTGTTCTAGGTATTTATTTATATTAGTCCAGGGGATCATGCTAGAAAATGTAGATCACTGCAAGGAGGGGAAATAACCTTGTATTATGCCACACCAAAACAAAGCTAAATCAAGACCTAAATTACATTGTGAGACTATACATTTCTTCTTTCTTTTCTGTTTTCTTTACTGTCATATAAGTTCTGGGAAGTGATTTTGTCATGACCAGAAACTCATTACAAAATACAGGGGATTTACCTTTACCTCAACCAAAAGATAAGACTTTTTGTTTCCTCCATTTTACTTTTATCGCCACATTCAAACTCAGGCTCAGGACACAACCTTCCTCCTCACTGAGACACCCATATCTGTCTTGCTTTAGTGTGAGACCAGATGTCTACCAAGTACTTTACTCAATCCAGGCACACGCAGGATGTAGACTGTTTCAGTCTGATACAGTTCAATTTAATGTAAAGTTAGAAATCACTAAAGAGTGTCCCATAGGCCAGGAACTGGCCTCCTGGTGCAGCTCTTTCTCAATCATCTTGGAAAAACAAACAGAAAGAAATAAGACCCACATTTTTCATGTCTATTAACTTTTCAACATGTGGTCGCCATATACGTTACTGTAGCAGGAAGCTGTTATAATTAAGCCCTTTCCCCCCCTTCTGCTGTACTGGTACAGAGAGTCTGCTGGGAGTGATAAGGAAGTTCTGTTCTACTGAATGTTTTGACGTTGTCTTTTGAAATATACAGCTATACAATATAAAAGCCTTTCTTTATTTGGGTTGTGGGAGATGGAAAATTGTATAAGCAATTATATGTGAATTGGAAATGTAATATTAAATGTTGAACAAAGGGTATATTTTCTCCTAATTCCAGTGAAGTGACATTTTTTTCAATGGACTCCCATGATTCAAACATACATAAAGAGAGGGGAGAATTAAAAAAAAAAGATCCTTCAATCTTTCAGTATGTTATAAGACCCTGGTGTAGCAAGAAACTTTATAATAGCATGAGAGTTTATAATCCCCCACAGCAGGAGGATAAAAACTTGCAATGAGAGAAGTTCTTAATCTTGCACTTATATAACTGCACATTTTTTAAGGTTTAAATTGTACAAATCAAAAATATGAAGATCATTTTGTTCTTTTCTAAAGGGTACTCATAGATAAATGATGACTGGTTAGAGCCTATTGAGCATTTGAAAGAGTTGTAGAATGTAATTTATTCATACTGAATATATCAGCAAAGTAACTGTAGTGTTAAATTACAGTGTGCAGAAATTAAAAAGGCAGAAGTGAATGGGGGGGTGTTGAATGGACACTATGGGGATTGCAGAAAATGGCAAGAGTTCAAATTTTTGTAACATGAAAGTAAATATTTGGGCTTAGGCAGGTGGAAGATATATAATTCTTCATGGACAGGTTAGAAAGAAAAGACTGTTTAGTCTAGCTCCTTTAATTACATTTTGTTTTAATTTACAGTCAAATATACCCAAAAGGCAATTTTTCCCTTTCCTTCTACATCATTCCATCCGTTCCCTCATAAAGTTCCATGATCATGTGAACTAAGAAAATTATTGTTTTCTTTTTCCTCACTGATATTTTTATTCATTCATCAGAAAATCCACTGGACTTGAAGATGAGAGGCTAATAAGGACAATTGGGTGACAATGTCTAGGAAAACCTACACACTGCATTAATCTGACAGTAATTCCTCTCATTGTGTAGAGAAATAATAGGCACGAGGAAAAAAAAGTCAAAATGTTGACTTAAAAGTTTCACATCTTGAATATTACATGTCTAATATTTTAATTATATAAAAATGCATTAGACATTATTAACAGACTGAATTATGGGGTTCTATACTAGATTTGACTACTTTTAAAAATGGTCACCTAATGGTAGGTCTTCCTACTGTCCAATCTTGCTCATCGTACATTTCCTCTGATATTTATATTTCTAATATGTGAGTGATTATGTACTAACAATGGACTTCTATTGCTTTACTGATGCATTGGAAATATAACTATGTATTGGCAAAAACATTGTAATTGTTTTCAATTTAAATGGAATACTACTTAGCAAATATTTCTATGTCATTAGTATTTTTATGAAAAAGACGGTTAAAATACAAAAAAAAGTTTCACATCTTGGACTTAAATAATAAATTGAGCTGCCTTACAGTGAGAATTATTTGACCAAGATTTGAAATTTTAAGCAATAACCCATCCTAAATACGAACATGTATATGGCAATTTGCCTTTAATAAGTCAATTGTATTAAATTTAAAAGGAAATGAATGCATGACATGCACATAGTGTGTAGATTGATGATAGTCGACAGATAATAGATTGATAACGTGTTGGGTATGTGTCTTTTATGTCTGTGTCTGTGTCTCCAGACCAAACACAAAAGCGCAGAGCCAAAGAATAATAAAATAAAATGCTTACTGTAAACAGACAGTGAATATGTCCATATTCTATCCATAAATTTTCCTTATGTTGTAGTTTGGATCTATGGGTTAAAGGCTTGGTCTCTATCTTGGCCTTAATGAGAGACAATGGAACTTTTAAGAAGAGGCTTCTATTTGTAAGAAGGTAAGGAATTGACAACAGGACCTCAGCGGGGTATGGAACCCTAGTCTCTTCCTGTTTTCTTTCTCTACCATGTATGCAGTGCACGCTCATAAAATGTGTGCTCATGGCAAGCTGTGTTATCAGGGATCAAAGGAGTAGACCCAACCACCCCTGGACTGGAACTTCCAAGCTTTCTTCTATTTAAGTTAATTTTAGGGATTAGTTTCGGTAACATTGACACTGTCACCTAGTAAATAGAGATGATTATAGAAATCAGAAGATTTCTCCCCTCAAACCAAAGTAGAAGAATGCATAGAAAAATATAACTAAGGCTCTGGGGTCTTCTTAAATAGAATGCCTAAGAGTATAGTCATATTTTTAAAAAAAGGACAACAGAAAACTCAAACATGCAGGAAAATATATGTACGCACTTATCTTTGTTGATGAAATGGAAGGAGAAATAGGCATATGGACACGAATATTTAGGGATTCTGAGCAAAGAATAATATAATTCTTTTCTTGAATATTTATATATATGTATACAAAATATGTATATAGATACATGCAAATGTATGTAATGAGGGGCTCTTATTTACAATATATAAAGATCCCTTACAATTCAAAAGGGAAAAAAAGAATGTTTTATTGTTGTTATTGGTCATGGGGCTTGAACTAAGGGCCTGGGGCACTATCCCTGAACTCTTTCACACTAGGTTTAGGCCTCTACCACTTTGGGCCACAACTCCACTTCCAGTTTCCTGGTGGTTAATTGGAGATAAGAGTTTCATGGACTTTCCCGACCAGGCTGGCTTTGAATTGCAATCCTCAGATCTCAACAGCTTGTGTGGCTAGGATTACAAGCATGAGCCACCATTACCCAGCTCCAAAGAATATTTAAAATGGACACGGTCTGGGAGCACCACAAAATTCACTGGTCATCTGAGAAAAACAAATTAAAATGTAGCACCAGAGCACACATAACAGAACAAGAAAAAAGGGAGGAACTCAAAAACAACAACAAAAAAACCACAAAGAAAATAAATAGAAAAGATACTAGTAAGATCTAGAGAATTAAAACCTTTCCTTATTTTGATGAGAAACCAAAGTATAACAGTCACGTTGTGAAAGCTTCCTGACAGCTCTAAGCCTGTCCTCATTTTGGAAGAACCCATCAGTAATCAGAGAATCACAGTGTCAGGTCCTTCCATTTTTCCCTCACATGTATAAGCCTATCAATGATGTCATCAAATGATGCTGAGGATATATCCTAGCTGGATTTAGGTGGTGACAATGCACCTGTTTCTCTTATTATTGAAACCCCAGGGCTGGCTGGAGTGGCTAGCCTGATGTCCTGAATGATTGAGGATGGATGAATGATGGCTTCTATGGGTGTAGAAACAGTTTAGTACAAATAGAAGAAAAAACACACATAAAATAATACAACTTATATAACATATATGTACATATCCATTACACACACACACACACACACACACACACCCCTTCCAAGATTTATTCCCAGCCAACTCAACAATAAGTCATTATTCCCTGTCTCTAAGACAGAAAGAAATTTGCTTTCCAAGACACACTGCTGGTTTTTAGGATAACGTTCAAAGGCATGGATACATACACACACACACACACACACACATACACACACACACACACACACACACACATACACACACAAATGAAAAGTGCACTCATGCTTTACTGTGGCTGCTGTTATTAAAATACTCAAAATTCTCTGCCTCTCATCATCAGCAGATATTTAGTGCGCAAATGTATTGCCAAAGTTTCAGCTTAAGTGAAACAGACGCGGTAAGGTCAAACATGGTCCCAATAAACTAAACATTTCAGAACTAAGTAACATTTTTTTCAAAAAAGAGCCTCTCATTAAGTATTTAATTTAATTATTTTTCAGTGCTTAGAGCTAATAGTGCCTGAGCACATAGTTCTCCTTAATTTCATTAGCGGGCATTTATGAGTCCCTGCTGTGGGTGGATATGGAAGAAATATAAACTTTAGGGTATTTTTCTTTCTTATTAAGATAAAATGCAAAACAATTCATTGTGATTTTCAAGGTCAACATAGGGCAATCTTTGTGGGAGGGGGCTGCTTCTGGGAAGCATTCATCATCAATGAGAAGAGGAAGCCATCCAAATTTCTATAACTAAGATCCATCCAGGGGACATATTTTAAATGGAATTCATGCTCAAAAATTTCTAGGATATTAACCTTCTCATTCTGCAGAGAAACCAAGTGCAACCACTTAAGCTTACATTGAGAATGTATTCCTATTGGTTTCTTGTACTTACTTATTTCCATGATTGTTGGAAATGATGGAAGATGCCAGAACAGAAAGCAAAAGGATAAAAGTGTCTATCCTTCCTAAAAAGATCCTCACCACATTCATACATTGCAGGTTCTTGTTTAATCTCAGAGGTCTGGCATATTTTTTGATTGGAAAAGTATGCCATGGCTATAAATGGAGACTCCAGCATTCATTTGTTATACGCCCACAGAAATGCTAAAATCTGTTTGACTCAACAAAAGTGAATTCCATTCCTGGGGATGTGGAGTCCTGTGGAAACTCCTCTTTGGTTGATGCAAATAAATTCGCCTACAAAAAACTAGTTGGAACAAAGAAGAGAATGACCACACCCAACATAGTAGTATCTTGAATAAACAGGTATTTACTTGGCAGGTTGTTCACATCCTGATATTCCATGTGTGAGCTCGTGAAGTTAATGAACAAGAATAGATGCATTCCACAGATCAAATAATAAAACAGAAAGGAACATGAAAAATCAGAATTTGTAGAAAATTCTTGGTTTCTCCTGTTGTTTCAGAGTAGAGAAGCAAGAAGAATATTCCAGATTGTTGTCTTCTGTCCTCAATTTATGTGAGCTCTAGTGTTCGATTGAATGGGGTAAGAATCCTGCTGGCATAAATATGGTATTAGTTTAAGAGACATTATTCAGGCCATTTTATCTTAATGTTCATCAATAAGCAGAGATTACAATAGTCACTGCCTGGTATGAACTGAGAAATTGCCAATGAAGGACATAGCACAGTATTAAGTACAAAGTAAGAACTCAAAGCCACTGTTAACAATGCTTACTGTTTTGTTATTTCTCCTATTGCTATCACTATCTTCTCAGTTTAGGGAATGGGGTCTGGTTCACCCTAATTATGAATTTGTTTAACTGTGGGGGGGTATCCTTGACTATTTGCATTTTTCCCTCTTTTCATTCAACAAACCAAAACGTGTTTATTCCAGTCTTCTAGTATTTCTACAAATAAAGGAAGCTTCACAAACTCTTTTGGTTTCTACAGCCCTTACAACATCAATTGCTTCTTCAGCAAGGTATGCAGGCATACACATGTGCAGGTTCATGGTTATGCCTATTCCCAATCTGGTCCTCATTAATTGGCCAAATACATATTGCATAGTTCAAGATTAGCTTGACATTACACTCTATGAAGAGAGTTGTGTGGCACATACATGCTGGGCATTTCTATAAGAAGTTACTACAGTGAGGCAATATAACTCCCAAGATTGTCTATTTTTTTCAGGGCGAGCTATTATACTTTAAAGTTCTATGAATGATGGAAGAGCATTTGAAAGTGTACCCTGAGGGTAGACCTTCAGGCTTGAGGCAGGAGTTGTCTGCAAACAAACCACCTTCCACAAACATCACTGTAATTGTGGCCAGCCCCTGGCTGCCAGTCTACTACTACTGCTTTTAGCCATCGGCTTGGTCCAGCTTTGGCCAGGCATCAACCCTGTGCAGCTTGAAGGTGGACACTGCTTGGCTTTGATCCTCTTGTGTTGATTGACAGAACTTTTGCCTTAGATTCAGATCCACCATCTTTGGCGAGTTTAACTTCAAAGACTACCTTTAAGACGCCAAAAATCACACCTAGCCTACTTCTCTCCAGGAATAATTTTTCATCACAGGATTAATTATAAATCAAGGACCACCTTGCAGTTCACTGATTTCTAGATCTGGGCATCTGAAAAATCTTTCAATGAGTTTCTTTTTGTTTAGCTTTCTTCCATTCTAAAGATTTCTCTAAAAGATTTTGAGTTTCTAATTAAAAGATTCCTACATATTATTCCAAAACTGCTAACCTTCATATGCAACTGCCTCTTCCAATGCTCCCACTCAGGCAATTATCGGAGTTTAGATAATGTCTCAGCAGTTAATTGTTCAAATTCTGCCAATTTTCATTTTCTATGACTCCCTTTTTACTCAGGGTTGCAACATGTTTTTTTAAAAAATGTGAAGTGATTACCATTGAACAACTGTTGTGCAAACCATTTACTGAGAATAGTTTTCTGTTTTCCACACCAAAGCATATCTTCCTGATAGGATGCCTGTCCATCCTCAGTCTAAATGCCAGTACATAAGCAACACCAGACACTGATTTAGCCCCATTGACTCAAAATGAAAAGGCAGTGTAGTACCAAAGGCATAGGTACCACAGAACAGACAGGTGATTGGGTCAGAATTTGAATTCAGCCTCTGCTTCCTGCAAGTTATATGAATCAAGGCAAACCTCCTAACCTGTGAGTTATTGATCCACAGTTTAAGCATATTGTTTACTGGAATAGAAATACTACATTATATCAAATATATCTCCATTCTTAAATTATATTATTGAGTGGTATGGCAGGGGGGAATAGGGGCTACTCTTTTCCTAGAAAATACCATTGAACAGAACAGTCATTGTCATTTTTTCTTTACTATAGAATAAGCACTGTAGAAGAAGCAGTATGACCTTGAGTTTAAGGCTGATGTTAAGAAACAAAACAACAACAACAAAAATACACATTAAAAACATACCAACAGCAAGGTTCTGGTGACTCGTGCCATTAGTCATAGCTACTAATAAGGCAGAGATCTGAGGATCCTTGTCTGCAGCCAGCCTGGGCCAGAAAGTCCATAAAACTCCTAAGACTCTCATCTCCAATTAACCAGCAAAAAGCTGGTAGTGACATTGTGGTTCAAATGGCAGACTGCTATTCTTGAATGAAAAACTTAATACTCCTGAGCTCAAGACTCAGTACTGGCACAATAATAAAAAAATAATAATAATTTTAAAAAAGTAAACAAGCAAACAACAATGGCAGTGATGTAAAAGGGCAACTTCGGCAGGAATCAGCAACATGGGAAAGGGTAAAGGGTAAGGATAAAATGAGGGAGAGCATGGTCAATGTACAAACATATGAGTACATGTAACCTAGAATAACAGAAACCATTAAAACTGTAAACAAGTGGAAGAAAGGTATTAGGAAAAGAAAGAGTAATCAAAGGGGTGACTTTGACCAAATTATGCACATGCAGACATATCACAATGAAAGCTCTGGGTTCAATTAATATAGGCCAATGGAAATAATTTAATCTGAAAATTAATCTAAAAATGCACACTATTCAATAGAAAGACGGAACTCACTTTTTAGAAAATCAAACAAATCAATGCAAACCCAACTCCTAAGATGCCTACTAATTGCAAGACACCTGGGATCATCAGCTGAGTATTTTGGTGCCTGTGAAATGGACTGCAAGTCCAGGCTGTGCCTTGAACTCTTGCAACCAAATCAGAAAGGCTGAGGCTTGGCTTCCTCTGCCTGCTTCCTTTCCCTATTTATTTAGAGTCTACTAGCTGCTGTGCTTGAAATGATAACCCCTGAGGATTTGGGTTGGATTGTGTTTGTCCCTGTAATGTGGCTGCCAATCTCCTGCCCCCAGCCAGCTGTGTGGGGCTAATATCAAGGCTCCCACATAAATTCACCTGCAGTCCCACCAACATACTAATGCTCTCTATCACTCACTCCCAGCTAGGGAACTAAAAATAGCCTCTGGCTTCAATTGCTTGTTTGAAAAGGAAAAGAAAAAAAAAACAGAATCAAGAAAAAGAACAGAAATGATGACAGCTCTCCCTCCCATTCAGCTATCCAAAGATGTTCTCCCAGCAAAACAACTTCCTTCCATTCCTTCCATTCCTCGTACCTGATGATCTACAACCCGGGCTCCCTGGGGAGACTTGACCATGGCTGGTGGATCCCCTCCATGCTTTCAAGGTCCTCTACACTTCTCGGTCTTTGCCTGTCACCTGTGAGAGCTCCGTTTGCTTGCCTTTCGACAAAGGGGCAAAGAAGCAAGCTAACACTGGCTCTTTAGGGGGAACTCTGGTGAGACCAGAGCTCAGACCAGTTCCGAGTCATGGACAGATGGGGTTTCAAGTGAGAGCTTTTTTACCTGTTCCTCACTGTCTATAGACTTCAGATTATATAAAGCCCAAGGGGACAAATGGATATATCTTCTGGATCCTGATGTTTAAGGCCCAAAGTAATATATGTCCAAATACATCCTCACACCTCTTTGCCATCCTCTACCCATATCCTCAGACCCCTGAAGAGTGTATTTTCCTGCCTACTTATCCCATGTATTCCTATCACCACAAATAAACCTGTTTTTAAACTATTCTTTCCTCCCTTCATTTTTGCTCTTATGCATGAACATCATTCTAAGTGTCTACTTCAAAAGACTTCCTCTGGATTTTGAAAAATAGCTAAAAAAGTTGATAAAGTCTGCAGCTCTGTGTCTGACCACTTCTTATGACATAACACATTTTTATGGTCAACATGAACCTTGAACTCTGGCCTGGAGTTTGGGTGTGGTTAACTGTAGATAAGGATCTCTTGGATTTTCTGTCAATGCTGACTTTGAACCTCCTTTCTCATATCTCACCCTCCCAATTAGCTAGGATTACAGGCATCAACAGCCAGCATTCAGCAACTTAATGCATTTTAATGTGCACAGAATCCTCAGAGAAGTGATAATACAGTGGTGCAATTGTGGCGATAAAAATAATCAAAATGTAGATCTATCTCATAGTTGCACATGAAGATACAGAGTTCTTAAGGAAGGAACTGGATATGTTTTTCATGTTTTCCTCCTCTCCCATGTGTTGAATAGCATGTGGTATGTGTTCTGCAGTATGGATGAATTGGGCTTAGTAATTCATTGAGAAGCAAACAAAGCAACCTCATATACTTTTAATATATCAGGCGTTGGAAACCTTAGAGCTGTTTTCATTGTGAAGACTTTCCTTTAGACCTTTTCTGTACCTTTCAAAAACAGATTGTATCTTTGGAAACTACCAGGGTAAGGGTAATTGAAGGCTTGCAAATGCAAAAGATATAGGCTTTACATTTTGAACAATTTCTTTACATCAATTTTCTTGTACTATTTTATGGCTGGAATCTCTTATCTAAGCCAGAGCTAAGAGCATATTAAGCTGAGATTATTCATAGGTATTTGGAATCCCATTTGGCGTTCAGAATTCTGATTATTTCTATTCTATCTGGCACACTCTTTCAAAGAAAGAGTAAAATAAATGTAGCAAGAACCACTTCTATAAGAGAGAGAGAGAGAGGGAAGAAAGATAGTGGTATCTACTAATAACAACTGTGGTCATTAAGATATCCATTGTACTACATGATTTGAAACTTCCTTGAATTTTTATCTAGAGAAAATTAAAGCACAAGGAGGCAATGAAGGTCGGTTATTTCTCCTCTCTGCATTAGCAGAGAATCTCACTTCCCAAGTGTTGGTGGGATGACCCAGTATGAAGTCACAGGGAGGTACAAAAAGGTAGAATGGCTATGGAAATGCCATGATAGGTGCCATAGATGCACAATTTCAATAATAGGAAAAGTGCATGAAATGTAATTCTTCCTCAGTCTTCCAAGCAGAGAAGATATGAGTGTGTGTGTGTGTGCCTGTATGCAAATATGTGTGTGCATGCATCTTACTGTGTGAGCATGCATGCATGCATACATGTCTGTATGTTTGTAGGCATGAGTGTTTTTGCATGCATATGAATGCATGGAAGATGTCAGCATGGGTGCCTGCATAGGAGCATTCATCTGCTCCTGTTATTTTATGCTAAAAGTTTCTTTCCTGGGTCTTATGTTCTAATAGTTTAAAAGTGATTTTGTGTCCAAATTAGCACATCTGAGAGGCATTTGCAGGTAATTTGGAACAGCATTCAGAGATTTAAGGTACACAGCTGATGGCAAGGGGTCCATTACTTTCCTGAACTCTGCCATTCTTCCTCTACCCTTCTTGTCAAGAGTACCTGCTACTGCTACATTGGGGACACCAGCAGAAATGCACCCCAAGATCACACGCTATATTACCTCACCCATCACAGAACAAATAATAAATATCTGAGTAGCTCAGTCAATGCATGCATGGCAAAATAAATATGGCTTTTTGAATCAAGATTGTTAAACATTCACTACAGTGAAATCTCAAGCGATATTCGTGTGCTATTTAATCCAATTAACTATTTATTCAGGTGACCTGGGATTCATGGAGGTGATTTGGAGCTATGTCTAAAATGTTTAACAAGTGGTTCTCCATTGAGATTGATTTTCCACCCAAGTGACTTTTGGGAATGCCTGAGGAGATTTTTAATTCTCACTTCCTGAGGGAGGCTACTGGCATCTATTGAGTCATGCCAGAAGTGATGGTATGAATAGAGCATCTTTCTTGCAACGACAAGATTAAGTATCAGTAGTACCATAGTAGGGACCCTTGGTCCATAGTCCCTTTACATAAGTGGTGGTCCTGAGCCTGAAGTACCACCATCACCCGAAACCCTTCTGGACAGGCAGACCTTTCTTTATCTTGGCTCCCAGAATGAATCAGAATCTTTATTTAAACAAGTTCCCGAGGATTTTGATACTATTTAGATTTGAAGAAGCCCCAGGATAGAAAGTAGTTTTCTGTATTTACTGTATCAGAGTCCACTGCATGGTTTCAGATGAGTTATGTACTGCATTACTCAGTTTTCCAGGACTCTGATGAATTACCTGTGTGGATGAACTTACACAAAGAGAAGGATTGTTTGACGCATAATTCAGAGGTTTCAATCTGTGATTGGTTAATCCTAATGTTTGAGGCTCATAATTCAGGCAGCATATCATTGCAGGAAAATGTGGTGGAACAGAAACAATTTAATAAAGAACTAAGGAACAGAGAGAGCAGGACCAGGGTCTTACAATCTGTTTCAAAAACACTCAGGCAATGACGCAAAGATATGTCACCAGCCTTTACCTAATGAAGTACCAACTACCCTGAATATTATCCCAGTGGAAGACTGAGCTTTTGATCCATAGGAGCTTTAGGTATGGTCAATGTCCAAACTATTGCATATATTAAAGCCTAACATATAAAACATACACATAATATACATATACATATACATGTGTGTATAACCAATGCTTCTACTCAGTGATGAATACCACACAACATATACTTATTTTTACCAAGATTTATGTGTTAAATTCCTCTCATATTATTATAAATTATAGTCTAACATGGAAAATTATCCAATGGTGCAATGAGTCAATAAACTATAATATGCTCACAACAACAAAATATTATGCAGCAGCAAGAATGAATGACATTTAAATAAGATGGTATAGGTGAACCAAACATCACACTGAGTGAAAACAGGCAGATAGAAAATAGCTATTTCTGTTGTATAAATAGGAAATTAGGCGCAGCTAATCTTGAAGTCAGCACAGCCTTTGCCCTAGTAGGAGCCAGAAACTGGAAAATGAGTCCAAACCAGATTCTGATTGGTTGGTTTTGGTGGTTTTATGTTTGTTTTTGTTTTTTTGCCAGTAGACTTGGGTGTTGTGGATACATTTTATGACATCCATTAAGCTGTAGCCACAGGTATATTATTGAATAATTATATGTATATAGTAATGCATACATTATGTTAAAGCTGCTAATATTGACTAATGTTCGTAGCTATTCTAGCCTAATCACGCTCTTTCTAGAAGGTTAGGTTGAGCTAGCAATCATCCAGGTCTGCCATCAGAATCTTGAAGGAGCCCAGAAAACTGTGGGATGATTTCACACTGATTCTTTTTAACATAGCCCTTCCTCACATGGGTTTCACATTAGGAGCTTCTGCTGAATTTATAAAAATCCTTATAATGAAATCAGTGACTTTCAAACTTCCCTGGTAATGCTCATGCACCTTAGACAGAAAGCCACAATGCTACCCACCTTCTTGCAGCCTGGTGACCTGGACCCAGTGCTCTTGTGGTGATGGTGGTTCTGGTGATGGTGATGGTGATGGTGATTAGCAAGAGTGGTGATGAAGATGTAGAGCCATTTTCTTTACATTAAAGTGAAATGATTGTCTCCTAATCTCAGAGCCTCAGGGACCTCAATAAGTCCAGACGTGGAAGCTGTAACTATAATAATTAGAAGTCATCTTAGCAGTAATGATGACAATAATAATTCAGTTCCTCATCACAGCTAAAGATTGCCTTTTTTCCCCTTTGTCATCATTTTATCCTCAGTGCTTTGTACTATGCCTGGCAACCTAGAGTTGGTCAGTGAATATTTGTTGAATAAATTAATAATTGAACAAGTGAATGAGACTATTCTCTCGGGAAATAAAGGATGAATGAACATTTATTGAATACCAAATACATTCCATTCACATGCTGGGTAGCTCCCGTACTTAGGCCATTAATAGTCATGGCACTTTGTAAATGGTAGGCATTATTATTTTTACCTCGAAGCTTAAATAAAATATGAGGCCCAGAGAATGTAAGGAATGTCCAAGGTGACCGAGCTAGTTAGCAGAATCAGGACCTAAGATCTGGGCTTTTGCTACTCAGAGCGACTGCCCTGGGCATCACACTTCCCAAAGCAGCAGGACAGAGATAGAACGTGCCTGGAACTGGATTCATCCAGGGCCATCTGGCCTCTGCTCTCCTCTGAATCTGAGTGTTTCCCCATGAAACACCCCCCCCCATGCTTTGCTTTCCACTAATTGGTCATATTTATTATCCAGCATAGAATTTGCTTATTAACAACATGCTGATTAGGATGGGATGGACGGGCCACTGTGGAATCACAGTCATTTCCTTGGACAATAACTAGCAACCTCCCCACCCCGCCCTTCCCCACCCTGCAGTTTTATTGGAGTCTCCTGAGGAGAAAAAAAGCATGTTAACAAAATAAAGCTTTGAGAACAGCCATTTCTTGAGGAAACAGTACCAGAATTTCACAAGCGAAAAGGGAGAATTGAAAATCCACTCGGCACACGTTGGGTTATTCACTCCTCTTCTTTTCCTTGTCCCCTCCCCATTCTCTTCCTCTTCTGTCTCTTCTTTCATACTTGTCTTCTCTCTTCTTTCATTAAGATTTCCCTTTAAGCAGAACCCAGATTTGATTATTAAAATTATAGTTCTAAGAATCTCTATTGTCTGACCTGAGATATGGTGGACTATGGAACATTTATGAGAAACTTCAACTTCTACCTGAGTGCAGATGTAAACATAACCCTTAGAATGGTGGATTCAATGAAATGTAAGGATAAAAAATGGGGGAAATCTAGTAAAAAAAATTATGCATATCCTACAAAATTAGAAAAAGGGAGGGAAGGATGAATTGAATTTCAGAGGAAGGAGTAAGACTGTTCAAAGAGGTGATGTCGACAATGATGTATTATATTCATAAGCTGTTTTGTTGGAGGACAACTCCTTTGTACAGCTATGTAAAAGATAATAAATTAAATTACATATGAAGATTTCTTGTGTTTTTTTTCTCCTTTCTCTACCTTCTTGATTTGAGTTCTGTAGACAAACAAAAATCAATAAAAGAACCTTTCTTCTGATTTTCCTTCCTCTCCCTCCCCCCCTCTGTCTGTCTGTCTGTCTGTCTGTCTGTCTCTGTCTGTCTGTCTGTCTCTCTATCTCTCTCTGTCTCTCTAACCCCCCTCTATCTCACTTTTTCTCACTCTATAGGTGTATAGTTTGAACATTTTCCAAGACATAAAGGAACAAATTAGGAATCCAACAAATCCAGAAGTTTTAGTCCAAGTCCAACTCCAAAGAGAAAAGAAGACAAACATCCCAACTCAAAGATAATTAGGCAAATAGGAAGAATATTTTCTTGCTGATGGTTTTATGATAGCAATTATTCACCATATTTTATGAGGCCCATCCATACACTGAGTGATAATCAGCTTTAATTCAATCTTAATCTCACGTACAAACACACTTAGACACACCTGGAAATGTTTAATCAAATGTCTGCCCAGCCTACGCCTTAGTCAAGTGGACACATAAAGTTAACTATCACAACTTCCAATTAAACAACTGAGACATTGTTTCTTATAACAATTTCATTATCTCTCTGAAGAATTCTGGGGAGCTTTTTGAATAACTTCAGACAAAATTTTTGTTCTCTCTCTTGCCCACAAAGCTCAGACTCCACTTCAGACACACACACACACACACACACACACACACACACACACGTAGACCTTACTCCTGTTAGATCTGACTTGTTACAGGGCTCCAAATATGTTTCCTTCTTTCTCCTTGGTATCTGCTACAAAACTTAGTTCCCAAAATATGCTGACAGCATGGATTAGTAGCATGATGACAAGGAACTGTTTATGAAGAGATGGAGAAATGTCAGGTTATCCATACAAGAGTTCTATGTCTAAATAGTTGATAAATGTAAAATATTGCATCTTTTTCTCTGACTGTTATGGTTTCTTTGATGCTGTGTATTACAATGGAAGGTCTCTGAAAGGCATGTGTTCCTATCCACAACAAGGACAAAATGAGTCTTTACCATGGGCAAGATACTGTTCTAAGCACAGGAACAAGTCTACACTGCAATATTTATGGGCTCCACATCCTCTATGTCAAATAATCACAAATTGCAAACATTGTTTAGAACTTGTTTGTACTAAACATCTACAGACTTCCTTGTCATTGTTCATTAAATATGATTGCCTAGAGGCATTTACATTGCATTAGGTAAAATCAAGACGATGTGAAGTGAAGTGGAGGATATGAGCATGCATGTAGTACACCATTTTATACAAGGAATGTGAGCATCCACAGACTTTAGGTAAACCCAAAAGAAACCCCTTGAATACAGAGCAAGGGCTGCACACAAGCACTCAAGCACTCATGCAACGTTTTCTTCATCAAGCACACGGTAAAAGTATCCGAAGATGAATACATTGATCATTGCCTTGCTAAGAATGCACAAAGGCAACAAATAACAGCTGACACATTTGAAGTCTTTAACTCCTATTTCCTCCCTGTGAAACAGGACATTTTTCTCTCTCTTTCCCCCAACTTTAACCTGTTTTGCTAAAATAAAACCTTGCTAAAACTTAAAAAATAAAAAGATCAATGCATTGCATCCATCGAAAAGCCTGGTGATGAACACCAGACATCTTATAATCATACTAAAAGGCTTGGTGAATTGGTGTCAGGCACTATCTCTTGGATAGATAGGTTAGACTGGATTGGAATAGTTTTGGGAAAAGGGAAATGTTTCCAAATTTCTCTCAGTTGGTTTTCCTGAAGTACTTGATTCATTGTGAGGGGGGGATATATATGTATATATGTATATATATATATATATTGCTGATGCACATGTCAGACAGGATAGCTATGATATTAATATGTGAGATAAAATCATAATTATCTTTATCATAATTATTACCTGCATTCCTATGCCCAGACAACTAAACACATACCAGGTTTTACTTCTGTAGACCTAAAGATTAGTGCAACAATAGTGAATTAATGCATTAAGAGAATTCACTGAATATAATAAGAATGATTTACATTCAAATTAATGCCTAATAATCACAACTGAACTTTCTTCTGAACTATATTTTTAGAAATATGTGCCTACATTTTGTGGATGGCATTTTCAGGTTTTATTTCTCTCTTTTTTAAAAAATTGTCCTATAAAATAATCTCTGATTTCGTGACCAGTAATTTTTGAGGATGCTGCATGATCTATTGGCTGTGTCTGCCCAAAACATTCATTAAATTATTGAGCATCAGAAAAAAAGTTTATCTCCACATGAACTAATATATTTTCTCCTTCTATAGGCTATGTATTAATCAAAACCTTGACTACTCTTGTAGCCTTGATATCTAGGAACCTCAGAAGTAGATTTACTACTGAAGTCACTATATTAATTTTTAAGGATATGTTTTCCTTCCGTTTCAATGCTATTTTTCTTTATGCTTGCTATTTTATCATATGCCACTTCAAATCAGCCTTGGGAATGGATAGAATATAAATGAATATATTAGCAAGCCACAGCATAAATAAATAGGAAATGAGAGAGAGAGCAATATGGAAATTGTAAGATGGGAAAGGTAATTCTTCCTGTGTAAATTACAATCAGTAAACATAACCAATGTCCCAGAGGAAATGCATTGTCCTAAAAAATGATTTGAAAATAGAAACAGATATTTTTGACAATTATTAACAAGTGAAGAGAAGGGGAGTATATTAATAATGTACAAGAAGAAACACTATAAATGGTTAAGGTAGTATAATTTACTAATATCACAAGGTGCATTAAAATTCACTTTGTAACGGCTGTATTCTAAACAAGTTGGGAAACAAAGACACTGTGCTGCATGGTTAGATGAAATTTAAAAAAAAACAGTAATACCGTTTTGCAAGGCAATTTGGCAATACCTTTCAAGGTTTCAAACAAATATATATGTTGACCTAGCCACATTAAGAAATCTATGCAATATATTCACATACCCAAGTGTAAAAAGATATTTATTGAAGCACTCACTGTAAAAAATCTATTGAATTTTTTAATGTATAGAACACAAATACATCAAATCTCTCGGTCTCTCTGTCTCTTAGTCTCTCTGCCTCTCTCTGATTCCCTCATTTCCTCTTCCTCCACCTCTTTCTGCTTTCCTCCTTTCTCCTGAAACTATGCCCCAAATTATGTTTCAAAATCTTTCACTTTAGCCTGGCCTTTGTAGCTCATGCTTGTAATCCTAGCTACTCAGGAGGCTGAAATCTGAGGATTGTGGTTCATAGCCAGCCTGGGCAGGAAACTCCCTGAGACTCTTCTCTCCAATAAACCACTCAGAAAACCGGAAGTGGCACTGAGGCTCAAGTGGTAGAGCGCTCACCTTGAGTTGAAGAGCTGAGGTATAGTGCCCAGGCCCAGAGTTCAAGCCTCATGACCAACCAAAAAGAAAGAAAGAAAGAAAGAAAAATCTTTCACTTTAAAAGCTGCACCATACTACAAATATTTATCACTTATGTGTGTGTGTGTGTGTGAGTGTGTGTGTGTGTGTGTGTGTGTATGTGTATGTGCACACTGCAAGCAATTCCTGGGGCTTGAACTTAGGGACTGGGTGCTCTCCCTGAGAATTTTTGCTTTTAAGGCTCATGCTATATCACTTGAGCCACAGTTCCACTTCTGGCTTTTGGGTGGTTAATTATAGATAACCCTCTCACAAACTTCCTGTCTGGGCTACCTTTAAAACACAACTTTTAGACCACAGCCTCTTGAGTAGCTATGATTACAAGGAGTAGACACTCATATTTGGCTTGCTTGTTTTTATATGTGAGAAAAATAAGATTTATAGAGAAAGGGAACAACTTTACTAGTTCAAAAAGGGAATCGATAGACTATCATCTTCTACCATGATCCTAAATGATGATATATGTGTGTAAAGATAGGAACACACACACACACACACACACACACACACACACACAGAGGAAAAGGTTGTATGTTCATCTTGTGCACACCCTTCCCAAGTTTAGAAAGGGTCAGAATTCTTACAGAGCAGCTATTTAAAGGAAGGTGACTGCCTGAAATTAATTGCTGTTATTCAGCACATTGAAGGGACGGTAAGCAAACAAATATGAAATTAAAACCCATATCTCTCACTTATTTATGATGGAGGCCCAGTTTTCCTAGCAGTAAAATGCAGTTTATGTCATTGTGGAATTGATTCAAGCTATCACTGTATAAAAGGCCTGTCTCAGTTCAGCCACTTATCCTATAATTTTAACCTAAAAATCATTGCTTGGGTGGGACTTCAGGGGTTCATAGATGGAAAGGGAACATGAATAAGCCCTTTATAATGTGAGTGTTTTTCTGCATGTATTTTTCTTTAAGAAAAAGTCCTGAATTGTTATTTGATTCTCAAAGTGTCTGTGTTCCCTACTATTTTGGGAAACCTACCTTAAATAGAGCCTGTAATTGCTAGTGTTAATAATAATAATTATAACCTCAATAATATTACCAATATTTTATTGCAAACAAATAGCATTAATATGGTTATTAATACAAAATTCCTTGAACATGAGCCAAAATTAGTGGATGAATCACATTTAAATCATTGGATGCTTTGCTTCTACCAGGTAGAATGTACCAATTTCTTCTTATTACATAAGCCCTTGTGATCGTATTTCAGTTGTATGCACAGGGAAGAACTCATTTCCCTCAGAAAAGCAGGTTAATGAGATCTGATAGTTTTATGGCTCCCTCCATTTATGCAGTTATTTCATTAATGGGTATGTCTTTGTAGAATTCTACAATTGACACATAAGGAAGACACTAGAACTTCAGTCCACTTGACATCCACTTAGTACCCCATGCTTTCAACATACACAAATAAACCTTTCTCTACAAACTGCTTAGAGATTTGATTAAGTCATGTCATGCATTTGGTTGTTAAGAAGAAGGGTGATTTAAAATCATTAGTCCTAAAATTTAGGCCTCGGTGTACTTTGAAGTCCAAGGGAACAATTTGTCAGTTGGCTGATCTTTTGCTTCCAAAGCTATTTAACTGATCAATCTGATGTCAAAGGAGCAGAGATAAATGGGAAACATTTTACTATGTAAAAACTGTACATGAAGATAAATCCAACATCCTGATTTATTTCATCTGCAGTTATCTTTGCAGTAATTGCTTTGGAACACTAAAAAGTACTCCTTGCATTCGGCAGTGTTGGAAATCTAATAGCTGCTTCCTGAAAAACTTTACTGGATTCTAGTTTAGGCTAGAGCACAAAATTTATTTTCAATCTATACTTAGCAATGGACAAAGTCTGGAATTCTTGACTAGTTGTATACTTTACCACCAATTAACACTTTAAAAAAATTTTTAGTTTATCATTCCTTAGTGAATTCTTTTGACATTTGCTATGAATGTAATGGTGAAACTAGATTTGTAATAAAAATCATCCAGTGAATTGATTTGGAGGAAACAGCTGTTCCAGTATTTACTGCTATATAAAGAATTTCCTTCAAATTAATTGACTTAAAAATAATATCCATGGGATTATATTTTATCATTTTGTGGATTGATAGGTAAATACCATCATGTAACCATCACATATACAATCCAGTGGTATATGGTACATGTGATAGTTACATGATGGTATTTATATATCTATGAACTATAAGTAGGCTCAAAGATACCTTCACTCATGTAAGATGCTCTCTACTTTCATAATGAGTAGCAGATCTTCTTTTTGGTATAGATGGCAATACCAAGGAAAGGAGATTCATGCTGTTCTTCTAACAGACAATATAAGGGTTATATGTCTTTTATTGGCAGCTCAGGCCTTCCAGAGAATTCCTAAAGGCTGCATTTCAAGCTGCAGTGGTTGTCAGATTTCAGTTACTTGTAGGTTAAGCAATCCACTCGGGTCATTTGAGACTCAAGGTGAAGGAGTCTCATAAAAGAGATGACAGAGCGTATAGACAACCATCTTTAACATACCAGCACACTTTTTTATTACAACTTTTTGTTCATTAATAAATCATTTACTGCCATCATCTCTCTTTTTTATGGTTGGTTGTGGGTCTTGAAGTCTTTCCCTGGGTGCTGTCCCTGAGCTCTTTCATTCAAGGTAAGGACTCTACCACTTGTGCCACAGTGCCACTTTCTATTTTCTGGTAGTTTATTGGAGATAAGAGTTTCATGGACTTTGCTGCCTGAGCTGGCTTTGAACCATGATCCTCAGATCTCCGCTTCCTGAATAGCTAGGCTCACAAGTTGTGAGTCACTGGCACCCGGCTCAAGTTTCTTTTCTTTTTTTTTTAACATTGTTTTTATGTTTTTTCATTTCATTATAACGTATAGAGGGTTACAGTTACTGATTACATTTTTTTTGTAGAACAGTGTTACCCTCTCCCTTGTTTTCTCCCATTTTCCCTCCTCATTGACTCGCCTCCCTGCCCCAAACTGTAAAGTTCATTTCCAACATAGTGTCCAGTGAGTATCGCTGTTGCATTGGTTTGCTCTATGTCCCACCATTTCTGTGATTTCCCTTCCCTTCCACAAATTAGATAAACTTATATACAAGACAGGGGCTACCTAAGTCAAAAACAGTGACAACAGGGAATAAACTAAAGAAAAAAATGAAATAAAAAATAAATAACTGCAAACAGTACACACACACACAAAGAAAGAAAATCTCTTGTTTCCATATCTTGGAGTTCATTTTGATTAGCATCATTTTATATAGTCCTATGTACATGGCTATTGAGCTGTTGTGATCCTCTGCTAGGACTATCCTAGACATATGCTAATTATTAAAAATGAGGGAAAACATGGAGTCTATGTTTCTTTGGGTCTGAGTTACTTCACTTAATATGATTTTTTTCCAAGTCTTTCCATTTTCTTACAAATGGGGCGATATCATTCTTTCTGATGGAAGCGTAGAATCCCACTGTGTACATATACCACATTTTCTTGATCCATTCACCTACTGAAGATGTCTGTTTTCTACGAAATTTCAACAAGAAGGGATGGGTAACCGCAGAAAGGTGACTGGTTTGACAGATATCCTCCTGGTTCACAATTGTAACTCTCCTTTGGTCAGTGCTCTGAAATTATGCTTTACAAACATCAACAATTAATTTCTCTCCAGAAAAGAGGGTTTTTGGAAGAATCTTATCCTAAGTTTATTCTTCCCCTATGACATTGACCTCCTCCACTTACAGACTGAGAGATTATTTTGGAAAATGAATATTCCCCTACCATGGTTCTGTAAATAGAAAATTTTGCTGATGATTTGTATCGATAATCTGAAGTCAATGGCAAAATGATTGGCTGGTTTCTTTCTTTCAAAATGCTAGTTTTACATTGATTTCAGGTTTCAAGTTGTCTGTGTGTTCATTATCCTAGGCAGTATATAGTATGGTGCTCAAGACTTGCAGGTGGAATGATGATTTTTAATTCTAATGACGAAAAATTCGATATTATCAGAAAATGACGAAAGTTCGATATTACCAGACCTGGAGAATTTGCTTTGGGAATTGGCATCTTCCTTCGCTTTGGCTGTTTTATTTACATATCTGCTTTATCAATGAGTGTGGAAATTAATTTGTATGAGCATAATATGGATAAAGAAAAGTCCTTTACAAGGCTGGGAAGGTGGCTCGGTGGTAGAGCATTTGCATTGCATGCATGAGGCCCTGGGTTCGATTCCTCAGCACCACATAAACAAAAAGAAAAAATCCGGAAGTGGCGCTGTGGCTCAAGTCATAGAGCGCTAGCCTTGAGCTGAAGAGCTGAGGGACAGTGCCCAGGCCCAGAGTTCAGGCCCCATGACCGGACCCCCCCCCAAAAAAAAAGAAAAGAAAAGTCCTTTACATTCCAATGAAACTTTCTTGGGAGATATTTGGGTATTAGGGTACTTTCTTGTCTTTACTGCCTTCCATTCCACTTTCATAAAGATGTTATGTAGTAAACACATTCATTGGCAGTGCTTATTTATTCAATTATACAAATAGAACAATGTTTATTAATATGGATTATGACCTTGGTGTGGAGTCTCAATAGTCTGTCTGTCTGTCTATCTAGCTATCTATCTTATATATATTATCTATCCATTTATCAATTTATGAACTATCTATCTATCTATCTATCATCTTTCTATTTATTTAGTGTGTTTAACTTAATGGGTAAAGAAACATGAACTATAATGAGACTAAATAACACACAATGCTTAGTTTGAGCATGGAGAATTATAAAATCTTCTAGAGAATGTCTTTTTCACATTTATTAGAAACCAGTAAAAAAGGTTTCATTTCTTCTTTTGGGAACAATGCCTTGTTTTAGCCTGTATGATGTCTTTTATTCTTTTTTCTTTCCTTTTTCTTATTCCTTCTTTTCATTTTTTTATTTGCAATATTTTTCTGCATTATGTATTTTTTCCAAGGTGATTTCCAGAGGGGTTACAGCTACATAAGTAAGGTAATGAGTACATTTCTTGTCAAACTTTTTACCCCTTCCCTCAATTTTCTCCCCGCCCACAAATTGTACCAGCTTTGCATCCCTGAAATGAATCCTGTTTGATCTTGGTGTTTGATTTTTTTGGATGAATTGTTGAAGTCGATTGGCCAAAATTTTGTTGAGAAGTTTTGCATGGATATTCATCAAAGAAATGTGTCTATAGTTCTCTTTCTTTGATGAGTCCTTGCCTGGTTTTGGGATGTTGGTTATGATGGCTTCATAGAAAGAGTTCAGTAATGAACTTTGTCTTTCAATTTCATTGAAGAGTTGAAGGAGTACTGCTGTGAGTTCTGCTTTGAAGGCCTTGTAGAATTCCCCTGTAAATCCATCTGGTCCTGGGCTTTTCTTAGATGGGAGGTCTCTTATTGTTGTTTTTGTTTCAATGCTTGATATGGCCTTGTTAAGTTAGTTTAACTCATTTTGATTTAGTTTCAGCATGGACAAGGGTCTCATATCTAAAATATACCTGGAACTCAAAACATTAAATCCCCCGACAACAAATCCTCAAAGAAACAACTGCCCAATAAATAAGTGGGCTAAAGACTTAAAGAGAAATTTCTCTGAAGAGGAAATAAGAATTTCCAGCAGACACATGAAGAAATGCTCAACCTCTCTAACAATAAAAGAAATGCAAATCAAAAATGAGTCTCCACCTCATCCCAGTTAGAATGGCTATAATCAAGAACTTTAATAACAACTGATGCTGGGGGGGGGGGATGTGGACAGAAGGGAATCCTACTGCATTGTTAGTAGGAGTATAAACTTGTTCAACCACTTTAGAAAATAGTATGGAGGTTCCTCAAAAGACTCCACATAGAGCTCCCCTATGACCCAGCAATCTCACTTTTGGGCATTTACCCGAATGATCACTAACAAGACCATACTAAAGCTACCAGCACAACTATGTTTATTGCAGCATTATTTACTATAGCTAAGATATGGAACCAACCCAGATGCCCCTCAGTAGATGAATTGATCAAGAAAATTTGATATATATATATATATATATATATATATATATATATACACACACACACACACACACACACACACACACACAATGGAATTCTATGCCTCCATCTGAAAGAATGACGTTGCCCCATTTGTTAGGAAATGGTAAGACTTGGAAAAAAGTATATTAAGTGAAATAAGCCAGGCCCAAAGAAACATAGGACCCATGGTTTCCCTTTTTTGCAATAACTAGTATATGTCTTAGACAAGCAGAAAAGTTCAAATAAGATGATGAAAAGCAAAATGAATCCCAAGATAAGGACACAAGTGGTTTTTTCTTTCTTGCTATTGTTTCTAACATATTTATAAGATCCCATGTAATTTTTTTTGATGCTTTGTATGTCCTTCCCCCACAGTATAACCCCTGTTTTCACTGTATTTGATGTTGGTTTAATTTGTGGAGGGGAAGGGAAAAAACAAATTTTTTAAATAGGGATACAGGTCGACCCATCGCAACAATGAGATGTACAAGAAGCTATGTCGAAAAATGAACTTTATAATTTAGGCGGGGGTAGGGGGGAGTGTAGTTGTAGAGATGGGAGGGAAGGGATGGTAGGGGGAAAACAAAGGAGGAGGCAACAATTCTTGATAAGAAATGCACTCATTGCCTTGTCGTTGTAACCCCTCTATACAGTATTTTCACCATAATAAACTTATTTAAAAAAATAAATTGAGTAGAACCATGAGTAGAATTGATATACATCTTAGTGACAAAAAGGATGTAATGATTCGCTCCATAGGTTTGCTTGAGTTTTGAAGGCATTTAGTAAGTCAGGCACACGTGGTTCATGTTTGTCATCTTAGCTACTCTGAAGGCCTAGATCTAAGGATTGTGGTTTGAAACAAACAGGAACAGGAAAGCCCATGAGACTCATGTCTCCAGTTATCTACCAAAAAGCCAAAAATGGAGCAATAGCTCAACTGGTAAGAGTGCTAGCAATATTTTTTTTTAATTTAAAAAATAGAGAAGAGCTCAGGGACAGTGCCTATTCCCTGAGTTCAACCCCCAGGTCCAGAGAACACACATACCAACACTCACACACACACACATTGCATTTGGAATTTTGTACAAAGAGATTTCAGTCCAAAGGAGAAAGATTTATAAGTCTTCATTTTACTTTACGTTCCCTGGTAAAGTGAATGCTGGTGTCTCAGGGACCACAGATGAGGGGCAAAATCACATGTATATTAACAAATGTGATGCCTGTTCACATTAGCTTCCATCAACCCCTCACAAAATTCCCAGGAGATAAGAATGGATCTGTACTTGCTCCAAAAACCCCCATATATACCCTGGAAGAAGAAGGATACATATGATGGAATTGGGGAAAGAAGTTTGATTTTTTTTTCACCTTCCTTCCTCCCTCCCTCCTTCTCTCCCTCCCTCCTTCCCTCCCTCCCTCCTTTCTTTCGTTCTTTTTCTTTCTTTCTCTTTCTTTCTTTCTTTCCTTCCTTCCTTCTTTCTTTCTTTCTTTCTTTCTTTCTTTCTTTCTTTCTTTCTTTCTTTCTTTCTTTCTTTCTTTCTTTCTTTCTTTCTTTCTTTCTTTCCTTTCCTTTTGCCAGGACAGGAGCTTGAACTCAGAGCCTCACACTTGGAATAATCACTACCTTGTACTCTCTATTTATAATAGTGTGGCCTGTGCTTTGTTTACCTTTCCTTGAAAGTCAGTGATTTGTGATTCTGCTCTTTCCTGAACATGTTTATAAACCGACAATGACCTTGAAGTTGGAGACTCTGCTGCCTAGACAGAAAGAATTCTTTTTATGGACAAGTTGTGAATGGCTAAGTTTTTTTTTCTTCTTTTCTTCTTTCCCTCCTTCTTCATATGCTAATAGAGTCTACATCCTCTTTGCTATTTTAGTGTTTCTTAAAAAGCTTTAAGTCAGAATTTCCTATGGTTTTTATGTTCATTAGTCCTCTAGGTGAATCCGAGTTTTCCTGCTATAACCCCATGTGGTTGCTCAATAGACTCTCTTGGCTCTTTATGGAGGGTTTTGAATGACTTTATTATAACAAAGTTGACTTGCAGCCAGAGGAGGCTGAACTTCACTGTTGGATTTTCTTTAGAGTTTTATGGTGTGGTGTGGTGTGGTGTGGTGTGGTGTGTATGTGTGTGTGTGTGTGTGTGTGTGTATGTGTGTGTATTCCTCAGCAGTTTAATGCCAGTTTAGTGACATTTTATAGTTTCTGTTAATACTCCTCTACTCTAAATGTTTTATGAAATATGTAACTAAACAATAACTTAAAGTAGGCACATTCATGATTAAGTTGCACCTAAAAAAAAAAAACCAACTAAGGCCAGTTGGCCATAGTTCATAATTTCCAAACACCCATCATTTCGAATGATGGGCCACTTCAGCCTTGTAACTCTTTCAAGGAGAAAAGACTTGGAACTTAAATCACTACATTAAGCTGACAGTGACTCTCATATTTTCTGAGCTAAAGATATATTTTTATGGCCACACAGTGGACTCTGTTTATCACTCATCATAAACCATAGGAAACCATTTTTGTTTTAAATTAGGTGCTCAAGATTTTGTCCTGCAATCTGTTTCTTTATTTCTCCCTTTCACTTTTGTTGGTCCATTTTCAACAACTCCCAATCGTCTACCATTTCCGGAAAATGCCTCATATTTTATCTCTTGGCTTCTTTAAAAGTATTTCATCCTAGCTCAGGTCACCTTAATTTACACCTTAAATGATAGTCCCGGTGCCAATTTCTCTGTTGCTGATATTGAGTAATCCTGAAAAAGAGTCCAATTTTAAAATAAGGAACAGTCTTATCCTCAAATGCCAGGCAGAAGAAACGCGTGAATTTTGCATATCACTTCCCTAGTTGCACTTATTGAATTACATTTCTGTCCTTCCTTTGAGCCACTTAGTCAATTATGCTTCATTTTACTGCCTAGTCTTGTTCTAGAGGCTGTCTCTTTATACAAACTCTAAGTAAGTCACTCTCAGACTCGACAACAGCTCTGAATCATTTGAAAGGAAAATGACTGAAATTGAGGGCTTAATGGGTTTTTTTAAGCCATCATGATTATATTTATTAAAATGGAAGATGATGTCAAATTAGATCTCCTCTCCCCCCTAGCCCTACCCCTCTTCTCCTCTCTTCCTCCTACTCCTTCTCACCTTCCTCCTCCCCTCCATCTTCTCCCCACTCCATTTCCCCAGCTGCTTCATCATCCTCTCTCCTTCCCTCCTTTCCTCTCTTTCTGTCTTCCCCTTTCTTTCTATTTCTCCTTCTCTGTCTCTGTCTCTATCTGTCTTCCTCTCTTCCTCTCCCTCTCTTGTTTTCCCTGTGTTCTCATATTTCCCCCTCACTTCTTCTCTTCTTCCTCCTCACAGGACTTGTATTCAAACTTCCTCCTTGTACACAGCTGGATGAGGGATGCTCATGGGAAAGCAATCACAGCCCCATCCATTCAGATGCAGAGGAATGAAAATGAAGGGGACAGAAGTCTCCTTGAAAATGCTACATTCCATTTATAGGAGAGGTTTTTGGAGGGAGGGTTGTTTCTGTAAGATACAAGGGGAGGGGTTTCATGTTGACATTTCCACACAGGTGTGCAATGTGTCCCCTTCTATCTCACCCCCTTTTATCACTCTTCCTAACCTATTTTCCACCCTTCTTAAAACAAGTTCACCATGCTTTTATTTTGATGCAAGCAAACTGTTTTAACCATATCTATCCTCATCCAGCCAAGCCCTTGTTAGCCCCATTCCCACCTACTGGTACCCCCTGCCACTACAAAACTAATTCCATTTCAGGTGAGATTTTAAAGGATGTATTTGGACTCTACAAATGGGAAAGGATGCAAATAAGCATCATATTGATCACTTTCTCACAATGTAAAAATGATTAAAATAATGCTGTGACACAATATCTTCTTACACAAGTGAAAAATGAAACAGGCTACTCCTAATGGGAGATAAATTTACATATTCTGCTTCAGTGTGCTCTTGAAACATAGATTTAATGCTTTCATTCTTCATTTTCTTACTCTGGCTCCATCTACCTTTGTATTGCTCTTATTTGTTTGCATGCTTGTCTTACCTTTCTAGATTTGAACTGTCTAATGGTGCAGCTATTAACCACATGTGGCTATAGAACATTACAACTATAATGAGTTCACATTGAGAAATGAATACTAGATTTTGAAGACTTAGTTAAAAAAAAAGAAAAGAATGCAGGATATTTCAATGACTCTTAGTATCAGATGCTGAAATGAACCTATTTTGGACATAGCATGTTAATTAAAATATTCTGTTAAAATTAAAATCCTCTGTACATTACATATGCAACTCTCAGCTGAAGGGTGCGCTGGATTTCTATTGAACAGCACAGTCATGCATTGTAAGCTCTAAAATGCTGGAACCCAGATTTACTCTGTTCTGTTTGACCAGTGAGTGGTTTAAAAAGCACTTAATGATTCTAAATGAATATATCAATTGGATGATTAATTGGTGTGCTGTTTACTCCAGTTTAATTTATTTATTCCACTCCCAAATACAGCTGTATGCCTCATATTGAATTTACATGTGTGAAAACATTTCCTGTGCTATCTCCCATGGCTTCCCAAAGTCTCATCTATGGAATTCCTCCACATGTTGTTGTGGGTGGGGCACAAGGTTAATTATGCCATCCCCAGGGACTGCCTGAAATGGACCACTCAGGTTAATGGTGTCACCAGGGATGCCAAGTCTGTTGTTTCCATCATGAGTAGGTTTATCTACTGTTCAAGTAGATTGTGCAAATGTTATGTTCTCTGTTTGCCATAGGAAAATGACTGGGCAGTTCTGTTTAGATTTTGTAAATTGAAGCTGACCATTTTATGTTTTGAAACAACCCTCATCCCCCCAAAAAAATATATTCACAAATGCTATATTAGAAATGTTCTTTAACTTTCTTCTTGACTTGTTTATTTGTTTGTAGACAAGTAGAAACTTGAGGGTTAATCTAATAAGGATAAAAGTATAATTTGAACTTGATATAAGCTTAGTCAACCTCTCTAAATGTGGCAGGCATAAGTAGAGTTTATTCTTTGGAATTTATATATGTTTTCTGGTGTGATTAAATATATCCTAGGCAATACAGGTCCACTTTCTTGGCTCATTGTGAGATGGTATGGTGTTTAGAATTTAACATAGTCTTTGGGCCATGACTGGATATTATGAGACTTATTTTGCAATAAGTAATTCATTTGCTCAACAATTTCCTGTTCGACTCATGGGCTTTGAGAATCATACTCTTTAATGAGATTTGAAGCTTTTATTCTTGAGGAAAATAAGCATGCTCAAATAGAATTAATTGTTCATAATTTATTGAGATACAAAATTTTATTATGTCCTTCCTGCATTTTCTTCGTATTTCATGTCCTTTTTCAGGTAGATTTAATAAATTAGGGACAGCTGTTGGATTCAAATCCAGTCACAAATGTTGCAAAGAAAATAGTGTGACACCAAGTTGTGTGCAAGTATACACAAATATATTAACTGAAGTATGGTATTGGCAGGGGGGAATTTAAAGGTGTAATTTCTTATAAAAACAAATTCAAAGTCCACAAAAGGAGTACCAGGAAAATGGTACTTGACGGTATGGTACATGGTCAAAAAGAAGGGGATCTATAAATGAAGAGAGGAAGTTGGGGAAAATGCAGTCAAAGTGTGAACCGATGCAAGAGTGATACTCACAAGACACTATGTTGAAAATGAACCTTACAACTTGGGCAGGAAGGGAGTTGGGGAATGGGAAGGGGGGCAGAAAGTGGGAAGGGTAACAATGTTCATCAGGGAATATACTCATTACCTTACTTATGTAACTGGAACCCCTCTTTACATCAGCTTTACAATGAAACCAAATTAATTTTTTAAATACTTAATACAGGGGATATACCATGAGGGGAAGAACATACCAAAATAATCACAAAGCACATTAAAAACAACAAAAGAAAAACCTCTTGTGTCCATATCGTGGGGTTACTGTATTTGATTTTGGTATCCTGCATCTTGTATATACATTTATCTAATTTGGGTAGGGGAAGGGGAATAACAAAATGCTGAAACAAGGACACAGGATGATCCATTACAACAATGATGTTCACAAGACACTATGTTGGAAATGAACTTTACAATTTCAATGGGGTGGGAAAGAAGTGAGGGAAGTGGGGGATGGAAGGGATAGTAGGAGAAAAACAAAAGAGGGGGTAACAATGTTCGACAAGAAATGCACTCATTGCCTTACTCTTGTAATGGTAACCCCTCTGTACAGCGATTTACAATAAAATAAAATTAAAGAAAGAATCTATGATGATACTCAATGACATTGTCACCTATATAATCACCAAGGAACTAAGACTGGAAATCAGGTTTCCAAGTGATTATCTCAGTATTTTTTCCTCCAAATATTTCTTTATTGAGATTAACTACTTACATAAATTTCACATGGCATCGTTATATATATAAAGTCAGAAATACCTTTTAACCTTCACAATGATAATTATCATTCTCTTAATTTACAAAGCTTATGAACTCTACGAACTTTAACAATAAAATTATTTCTTCCAAAAAAAGAAAGAAAGAATCTATCATGAAATCTTTATTGCTTGTAAAATATTCATCGTAGTTTAAAGTACTGTTACCTTGGCCAAAACCAATAAAGCAATGAAATAAAAAAAAACACAATACATATCCTATGAAATTAAGAACATTAAGGGAAGGGATTAGATTGGGAGGGATGGGGAGAATAATGAAAGGAGTGACATTGATCAACATGTATTGTATCCATGAATTGATTTGGTAAATGGTAACTTGTCTGTACAACTGCTTATAGACACTAAGAACATAATTTACAACAAAAGAGAAAAAATAGTCCTTGTTTTATTAACTCATTGATTTTGGTGTCAGATATCAAACCCTGTATTTTGCGTTGAGCTACTTCTCCAATGTTATGCTTTAAAGGATAGAAGGAAGGGATGAAATGAGATTAACATAATTAAAAGGAGACAAGACTGGCCCTATCACATCCGCAGTCTAGGTTTGTAGGTGTTAACTTTTCCCACAGTTAATAAGGGGACAGCAATATGTCAGATGTAAAAGAAAATAATCCTGGTTTTCCAGGGCAAAAAAGGGGGATCAAAACATAGATACCATCACCCAAGGGAACATCTCCTAGCATCCAATTGACAAGAAAATATTATATTGTTTATATGCTATACACCATATGCCTTAAAAACATATGCACATTGTAGAATGACTAAAGAAAAAGATGGCATTGGGCTGGGAAAGCGGCTCAGTGGTAGAGTGCTTGCCTTGCATGCATGAGGCCCTGGGTTCGATTCCTCAGCACCACATACGCAGAAAAAGCCAGTAGTGGCGCTGTGGCTCAAGTGGTAGAGTGCTAGCCTTGAGCTGAAGAGCTGAGGAACAGCACCCAGGCCCAGAGTTCAGGCCCCATGACTGGCAAAAGAAAAAGAAAAAGATGGCATTGTACCTAAGGGAATACTATTCAGTCTTTAAAAAGAAGTACTACGGCTTGCAAAACAGGGAAGTGGTCTTTTTCATTGAAATGAGCCGGTTGCCTTTTGTAACTTACTTCAAAGCCAATCTCAGAGCAGTGTAAGAAAACTGAACAGCGACTGCCTCACTAGCAAAGTGATTTCAACAGCCACTCTTGGCCACCAATAGACTCCATAGCTCTGGTACCTGCTCCCTGGTTTGACTTTGGGAGATGACTGTTATATTTCTGAAAGCGCAGTGTTTCCTCTGCGGCAAGCAAAGGCATCAAGAGAAGATGGATTTTTTTTTTCTATTCTCAGGGAAGGCAGTCTTTTTCAAACCAGCTACAATTCACTTAGCACCCTCTGACCTACCCCAAGAGCTTTGCTCTGTTTATCAACTTTAATCGACATGAGTGACAGGAAACTTGATAATAGACATGGACCAGTTACTGCTGGCGGTGGGGGTGACCTCTTTGGAAATGTCAGGATGGAAAAAGCTGTATTTACATTTCGTTGGGCTCTGGCTTCAAAAGATTTTCATCTTTCCCACCGAAGGGATAAAAGTAAACGTTATTTTAGTATCCATCCCAAAATCACATACTAATCATCAAAGTCTACACTAGCTCCAACCTGAGAAAGTCTCTGTAAAGTAGCTGCTAGAATCACTGGACATCATGACATGGAGATATTCGAATCTGTTAAAATATTAAGATGGCATTCATTTCAGCAACCTTAAATTTCTCCTGTTGTCTTGAGTCCATTATTTTTTTTTTACCTTAACTAGGACCCTCTTAAGGGGTCCACAATATATGATTAGGTAGCCCACAAATATATGATTGATTGCTTCGGCTATCATGATTGAATATTTTTAGCTTCTACAAATATGGTATGTGGGCAAACTGCATCACAGCTTATTAGATATAGACTCTCACGTGTGCCCCTAGACCTGCCTCCTTACAACCTGCATCCTGATCCCTTGCTCATTCAACACTGTTTAATGGAAAGAACAGTAACTTGAGAGTCAGGAGATTGGCCTTCTAATTTGCTTTTTATACAAATGAACAACCACTCTAAATTCTAGAGTTTGAATCTAAGGCTTTGCATTGGAACAGGGCTGTTTTCATTTGCTATTTCTGGAAAGGTCAGCTATGATTCAGAAGAACAAAAACAAACCTTGGCCTTCACTGGGTATTAAAAATAATATGTGCATAATGCATGTTGGATATAAATGCATTTAGATGTAACTACAGAAACTAAACCAGAGACGATAAATACACACACACATACACTCTTCTTTTTGTCTCTATCTCTCTGTCTCTCTGTCTCTGTCTCTGTCTCTCTCTCTCACTCACTCACATACACTCTCTCTCTCTCTCTCTCTCTCACACACACACACACACACACACACACACACACAACAGAGTCCTGGTTGCTGGGAGCTGTCACCCAAGACAAGAGAGAGAAAGAGAAAGATGCAACCTCACCCTGGGACAGTTGTTTCTGGAACATCCACCACTTTGCTAATGTGTTCCTCCTCTTTTCCTGCTCCAGACAGAAGTATTTGCAATTCTGTGAAGCTGCCCTTTATCCCACATTGCAAGGGCAGAGAGGTAGAAGAAAGGGCACAGAGTCTCCTTGGTGCATTAGACCCTCGGTTGAATCTGTAATCAACTCATGTAATTGGGACCTATTTGCAAACACCACTGTTGGTGGGAGAAGCGGGTTACCGCAGAGGACACTTTTGAAAACGAATGCCCAGAGGACAGACTTTTATCATCTTAGAAGCTGAGAGGCCCTTTTGCTTCTCATCTTCCTTTATTCGATTCACTTTCATTTCTTTTAGAGGTTTACATTATATATTTCCCTCTGTGGCCAAAATGGCTGCACTCCTAATTTTGAGGATGTTTCATCATTAAAAATTATATTAAGCCGTCGACCATCCTCAGGGAAGACTTAATTTCTACTTTCTGCCTCGGTCAGCATGGTTGAAGTTCGGTCTTTTCCATAAACTTAGAATCTATTTAAAGCTATTTCCATAAACCTAGAGTCATCTGATACCTTTTCATAGTGTTTCTAACCAACTAACTACCTATTTTTAAGAGCCAATAAAATTGACCTGATTTCGGCTAAGAGAGAGAAACACATTTTAAATTCTGCAGAATCAAGAAATTATAGAAACAGAGTTTATTGAGTAAAAGCAATAAAAATTGCAAAGTGCAAATACACAGGAATGCTCAGCAATTGATTTGAGCCTTTGGAAAGGAAGCAGACATGCCCCATGGAAGTATTCACACTTGGTTTTAGACCAAATTTACCTGTAACATCCATCAGGAATGGGAAGGAAATGGGTAACTATTTTATGTTTGCCAAATGAATGCAATATGCCAGGAAGGTGGAGAGTCACAACAGCAGGATCTCACTAACAGAAGAGCCCTTACAAAAGTGAATGGACTACAAATAAAGATCTATTTGTGGAAATAACCAATAGGTTTATGTGGTTAGCAGAAGGAGGAAGAAACACTTTTCCCCCCAAATTTCTGTATTTTACAGATAATGAAAACAAGGGCACAGTTAGCAAATGAATTTGGACAGAGTCCTGCTAAATAAGATCACCCACATTGCATTATTTGGATGGTTTTTCTTTTGCAAAAAATAATCATAACAATCATCCCAAGGCAACATCAAAGGCAGACATTGTAATAGCCAGGCAATATGTAAGAGATTCTGCTTATATTGTTGTAGAATTCAAATCGGTGTATTCTTCATTGCGTGAGGGATTTTTGTCGCCCAATTGCTCCTATTTTCAAACAGTACTTGGACAAATGTAAAATAAAGTGCAGAGAAAAAAAAGCTTACAATAGTACCCTTAACTGTCCTGTCACTTTCGCAGATGATCACTTCTGGGCTCTTCATGTATCATCAAGCCTGTTCTCTATCTGCATACAATCCCACAGTTGTATTCGTCACAGGGGTATAATTTTCATCCTTTTTGCTTGTAATACATTCTACGGCATTTTCACTTTTACCATGTCATTTGTTTTGCAGCCAGAGGAAACTTGTACACCTGTTTAAGGGTTTATATAGTACTTAATGTAGAGGGCAATAAGCAATTACTGGCATACAGTATGTAAAGTCACATATAGCATGGTAGTATTCTTTAAAGATGAAGTTAGATGAAAAGCCAGAGTAGAAGAAAGAATATTGGAGTTCTGAAGGCAGAAAGATTTCATGCTTCTGTTTATTCACACACCCATCCATTCATTCATTCATTCATCTATTTTTTATTCAAACATTTATCTAATGACTCGCCCATACATCTATTTATTCATCTCTTAATCCATTCATCCACTCATTCATCCACTCATCCATCCATCCATTCAGCTACTGATTCATTCATCCATCCATTCTCTAGCTATCATGTGCCAAATAATTATGCACATGGCATCATGCAAATTGCTAAGAATGAGAAGTAATGGATTCTTCTCATGCAACTGAGGATTTAGAAATGTGGTTGCCAAGAAAGAGAGAGCAAAAGAGTAATCCCCAAGTGGTATGAATGGCAGAAAGAGAAAAGAAATGGGTCTTAGAAAGAAATTATCTTTACGGTGAGGACAAATATGACAAGCTTCTCATTGAGAAGAGTCCAGGCCTGTGGAGGAAATACAATAGTATTCCACGTAGAGAAAACTCTTGCTCTCAAATGATATTTTGAAGCTGGAAGGACAATAGAGAAAAACAGAAGACATTATGAGAAAAAAAAAAGAGTGACAGGAAACGAGACAGAGGGACTCAATAAGCATCTTGTTCTTGGCTGTTTCCTAGTGTTAGTATTAAGAACAATAGGTATACACTTATTTCATGAATCTTATACTGAAGATTGAAGATATTAATCCTGGTAGGGCTACACTTGTTTTATTTTGTTGCTTGTTCCTTGTTTTGTTTTGTTTTGCCATTGAATCCCCAGCATTTAGAAAAGACTCTAGCAACTAAGAAAAGCTCAAATGTACTTCCAAGATGAGTATGTGTGTGTGTGTGTGTGTGTGTGTGTTTTCATGATGAATATATTTTAATCAACTAAACTTTCAACACCTCAGCATTAACCTGATATTGTCATCTTCATATTACTCAGTCTTCTCATGCACAGGCAGATTTTCCCCTTTCATTCAAGACTCCTTTCAACTATCTTATTTGCAAATATATCACATGCATTCTTTGTAGTATTTTTTTACTGTCAGAATATTTCATTGTTGTCATGAAAAATGGAATTTAACAGCATAGTAAACAGTATAGTAAAATAGTAATATAGAAAAATCCAAATCAACTTCAGATTTTGTTCTTGAATGAGGTCTAGTATCATTTGATTCAGTCATTTTAATTTCATTATTTGGATTTTGCCCAAATAATCAGTAAGACAAACAATATATTTGCAAAACCTAATTTCATTATGCATGTACTTTTTAATTTTTATGATTATCTTATGTCATACATTATTATTCTTAATTTCAAAATTGCAGTGTTTATAAATATGTAACTTTCATTCAATAAGTACTTCTGAGTGTTTACAATGGAGACATAGGCAACAAAACACACTGAAGAGAGTTTGAAACTGAGCACAGCGAAAGACATTAAAACTGAGCACTGAAACCCAAAGCTGTCCACACAGTCACCTACAGCAGGGGTAATGGGCTGGTGGTGACTCAGATAGTACAGCACTTACATGCACAAGGCCCTAGGTCTAATTCTCAGTACCACAAAAATAAAATGACTGCCCCAAATTCAATACATTTTAAGGATTCCGAAAGGTATTTTGTTTGTTTGTTTATTTGTTTTTTAACCCTGAACACCCATGAAAATTACCTTGGCTCGTCTTAATCATTCAAGCTGATTTGCTTGGAGATGGGCTCATGCACAAGTATGTTCTTAAAACTCCCCAGGTGTGAATTCCCCAGGTGAGTTCCACCTGTGGATCTACCAGGCAGGGAGAGCTATAGAAATATGAAAGGATTACCTGAATGCCGGAGGTTCTCAGACTTTTCAGGGAACAAGAATAAAATATAAATTCCTGAACTGTGTATAATGCATTAGACCATAGGTAGCCACACAGCTAGACTTGAATATTACATTTGCAGATATAATAGTCTAATTTTGTCTTCTCTGATAGAGCTAAAGCACCAAGCAGATAAAGATCATGTGTAACCTTACTCAGCATCATACCCCAGTAACTAAAAATTTTCTAAACATAAATGCCCATATTCTTTTCTCTCTCTTTTAACAGACTATCAGTCTATCTATCTATCTACCTATCTGTCATCTTTCTATAGATAGATTTAGATATATAGTCATCAGTATCTTTCGTGGCTCTTGTTCCGAAGCATACATTTCTAGAATATAGTGATGCAGAACAAATTGTTTTCAGGATTACCATCATTTGGGTGTTTCCCAGGGTCCTCTCATTTGAAGGTAGTTAGTGTTAGGTATCTCAGGGAAGTAAACAGGAAGCAAGCCTACCCATACCTGAAATGAACTTTGGCAAGCAGCTCACAAATGCATACTTGTTAGTCAGTAGGAAATTTCCAATTCCTACAATAATTGACTACTTTTCCACTTCATGCACAAGAGTTGAAATGCATCTGTTATGTGTCAGGCCCTGAGCTGGTTGCAAAGGAAGAAATACCCAGAAAGAAACAGTTGAATTTTTACCATATGGAAGAAGTGCTATCCAAATCTAGGGAAATGAAAGTGCCTATAAGTTAACAATGCATGAACCAATCCTGACCTGAAGCTGGTGAAATTCTGGGAAACTCACTTTGTGAGGGACAAAAAAAACATAGCTTCTGATGCCTTGTCACGTTTTCTATGCTGTCTAGTCTTACTCCTGTGCTTTATTATTACTATTACTACTACTACTATTATTATTATTGTGTTGGGAGGTGGGTAATGGGGCTTGAAATCAGAACTTTCTGTTCTCACTTGGCTTTCTTGCTCAACTCTGAAGCTCTACAACTTGAGCCACACCTCCAATTCCAGGTTTTTGCTAATAAATCAGTAATAAAAGTCTCACAGATGTTTCTCTGCATGTGTTATCTTTGAACTGTGTTCCTCAGATCTCAACCTCCTGAGTACCAGGGATTAGAGCTATGAGACACTAACACCAGGCTTCTCCTGTAATTCTTTATCTTCTTTTAAAGTTCTGACAACTATGTTGCACTTTAGTAAGTTCTACCTTTAGTTCTACCCTTCTATGGTCACATTTCCTTGTTTTCTTTACTTTAACTCCTTACTCTTTATCTGATTTTTTTTCTCTCCATAGTTAGTTGCATCCATTTTCCAGACTTATACATGAAATTGACACTCGAATTCTTTGTCCATGTGCTTAATAAATCTTCTTGGAAAAATAACTTACATCAAGCATTGATTGGGATTTCCTGTTACCTACCAAGAAACCTGGTATGAAATAGATTCTTAATATTTTCTAAGAAACGAATTTATTATATAAAGATTTAGTGAAAGTTTCTTTATGTCCATGGGTGTGCTCTGAAGATAGAAAGTATAAGTCTTTATCATGCTTTGAAAACAGTGAAGGAAAGGGTTGTCAATCCAAATTGGGATAACTAGGCAATTCCAGTCGATGGATTGTGTAGGATTGATTGTTCAGGTTCATCCACATTATGGCAATGACAGTTGTTTGTTTAATTGAAAGAAATATCATTCCATTGAGTATAAACACATCATTTTATTTATGTTGCTAAGATTTTAGGTATCAGCCACTGGCACCCAGGTGGGACTGAATTTTTATGGGATTTAAATTCACAAGAGAGAGAGAGGCAGAATTCGAATCACTTAGTGTCTGGCATACAGTAACAGCCCAAGGATGTGTGGGAAATCAGCAGAGTTGCTCCAGTTTCTCAATGGACGGAAATGGAGCAGAGTCAATGTAACGGCAGAAAGACTCAGCTCTCTCAGCATTGGAGAAAGCTTCAGGATCAAGGACTCCTAGGTTGGCAGGCTTCCAGATTACTGATTCATCATCATCTAGGATTTAGAGGCCCATGCTGCCTTCAAAGAAGTCACAATCCTCAATCTAGTACTGCTGTTAAGTTCTCAGTATCCATCAGTAGCAATCAATCCATAGAATAAACAAATAACAGTATAGTCTCAAGTAGTCCCCAGCAACAATGTAAAAATGCATCTAAAAATAAATTCTGTAATGACTTCATAAAAGCTCAAAACTGCCTCATAAATGGAGAAACCGAAGTTGGGGAGAAAAAAGGTTTTAAACAAAATTCATCATATATAAATCAGGGAGAGAATTCTTCGGCTCATAAGTCAACAAATGCCTCACCTGTCTCGGAAAAAAATTTAAAAAGAAATCTCACACAGAGTTACATAAAAGGAAAAAAGAGACAAGTTTAATCATCAGAAACAGAGCTCTAGACTCAGAGCCCATCCTCCAGTTGCTTTTCCTCTCAGATGAAGTTCGTGGAGGGAAATTTGGAAGGGTAGATATTCCTGAGAAAATATCACTGACTGACATTTAGAAATAATACAATTTCCAGTTATGGACCTGCCTTTTGCATTACCTCTGTTTTAACAAGAGAAAAAAATGTAGGGGTTGACAAGTTGTAGTCTGTTACAAGAGGAGACAGAAAGGGTACCTTCAAAAGATGGAAAGGGCCTAATCTATTGCTGTTAAGAAAGCTCAAGTAGTGATGTGCATTCACAGCGCATCAGCACTGTGTTAATTATCGTGCGTGCGTGTGTGTGTGTGTGTGTGTTTGTGTGTGTGTGTGTTTGTGTGTGTGTGTTTGTGTGTGTGTGTGTGTTTGTGTGTGTGTGTGTGTGTGTGTGTGTGTATTCACTGGAGCTAAGACAGATATCTTTTTACCTATTTTTAAATATGGAAACTGAGGCATACATTGAGGAAAAGAATGCATCCACAAAAATTAGAGGCAGAATTCTAATTCAGCTGCTAGATGTTGCGGGCCTCATTTTAAATTATTATTGTGTGACTAACTCCTCAGATTGCCTTAAAATGAGTCCCACCTAAGAACTGATAAGTATTCCTTCGGAAATCCAGTGGGAAGAGTGACAAGACCCACAGGTTCCCTTGGGTACCCAGATTCTGGCATGCAAAAATATGATACTGTTGTTGCCAAGTGTCTTAAGTGTGAATGAACTGCTTCTGTCTGTCAGATCATAGTGAGAGAGGTAGCAGGGTATGGGACCTGAGAGTCTAAAGACTTTAAATAGAAACAATTCACACCTGTAATCCTAACTACTCACAAGGGTGAGATTTGAGGATCATGGCTGGAAGCCAATTGGGGAAGGAAAGTACATGAGCCTCTTATCTCCAATTAAACAACAGAAAAACAGGAAGTGGCTCTGGGGCTAAATGGCAGAGTACTCACCTTGATCAGAGACAGCACCCAGGTCCTGAGTTCAAGTCCCATGTCCCAGCCAAAAATATGAAATAAAAATAAAGGAATGAAAATGCACCTCCCCTCAGGGTTGCTGTGGAATAATGCAAAGTAGTGTTTGCTCCTTACTGAACCACCTGGCAGAGAGTAGGTGCTCTTTAAAATGATCAAAGTTGATAAAAATTCATACACTTTAGTAGATGCTCCTGATAAAATGATAAAAATTGATAACATTGATAAAAATGCTCTTCCTTGTGAAAGTAAGCTGACGTTTTCAATAGACAATAGTAGCAAATAAGTACTAACTAGACTATGCTGTTAAGCACTATAGTTAATTTTTTGGAAATCTTGTTAGGAAATGAGTGGAAAACGTTTCTGCATTTGCAGTAGAGCAGAAAACAAGTCAATTACAGGTATCAAGAATTGACTGTAATTATCAGTCACAGATAAAGAATTATAACAGATAAAGAAAGGGAGTGAAGTCAAAAAAGAGTCCAGCAGAGTCTCTGATCGGTTCTGAGAAGATTTGAGAAACTATGAAAATGATTACTTCTGTAGAATAGGCTAGAGGAAGAAGACTGTTTACTGGAACAGATTTGGGGAAAGTTTATGAGTAATCTCAGGGTATATTTTATCACCAATATCAGTCAGATCATCAATACCATCACTATCAACATCATTGCTGATATCAGTATATGTCTTTATTAGCTTTTCTCTAAATTTATAGAACTTTGATAATGGGCGAATGATTACTGTATGTTGGGCCACTGCTAATATGTTGTTGTCTTTAATTTTCATGGGAACCCCTAAGGATGAAAACTAGTGACATAAGCCAATAAGATGGCTCTGAATGGCGTGCACCTTGCCAAGTCCTTACGCCTTGTGTGGAGAGAACAGAATATAGATTAAGAAGCTAATATGTGCTGAATCCCATTGTCCAGGCATCCCTTTAGCTGATCATCACAATAAACCATGGGTTAAATGCCATCACATCTCTTCACATGGCAGGAAATTGAGCTTCATACAGTATGCGAAACTTATTCCAAGTTGCATGTTCTAAAGCATCGTCACCAACATTTTCCTGGTTTCTCTGAGTGCCAAGACACTATTCAGGAAACTAAGTATGTCTGTTATAATCATAGATGTATATTTTCAGTTTAAGATTGTCATTCTCTGATGAAAACCAATGATCAAAGTCTTGCCTAACGACCCACTCCTTTTCATTCAGTAGTGCCTGAATTTATTCATTTGCAGCCATTTGTTGTATATAATCATCAGCAACCTGCCAGGTAAGGAGCTAATTATTTTGGTTGTATTATAAGCAAATAAAAGTCTCTGTCTGCAAAATGACAAATGGGACCTGATCAGCAAAGCAACAATTGTTCCACGCTTGCAAACTCCCTGGAGTCTAATGAACAATAGCTTACTGAATGAACAATTGCCAACTAAAGGAATTACATTCTCAGGAACAGAGAGCAATCCATTTGTTCTAATACCACTGCAATATGGAACACTGGTTCATGTGGTTGAAGGGCTGTAGAAAACACAAAGGGAATGTACATGCATTTCAAAAGACTGACCCTGATGCTAAAGCACATTCTGGGCACACCACATTCCTGCCCTCCAAGATTACATGAAACCAGCACTTTACCCTGAACCCTGTTTCTTAGCCCAGGGTTAACTCTATTGCTCAATGAATTTATTTGGTACTAGAGGCCACATGGTTAATGCTGTTGAATGTCTGGGTCACTCAGGTGATATGTTAGCTTGTTGAAACCATTTGAATGCAGCCTCTTCTACTTCCTAGATAGTGGACCTTGGGACAAATGGCTTAATTCGTCAGCTGTAGTATTTTCATTTATAAAACGTGAGCAATCATCTCTAACTTTTTTTCAAGTCACTTGCAAGTACTAATTTAAATAACAAAGGACCAGACAGAATTCCCTAATGACTATATGTATGGGTGTATGTGTGTGTGTGTGTGTGTGTGTGTGTGTGTGCATGTCTGTACATGTACACATGTGTGTTGTTGTCTGACTTAGCCAGAAAGGCTAAGATGTGTGGCAATACAAATGTCCCAGCAATGCAATGTCACAACCTAATTAAGACTATACTTTCAGAATTTGTAATTTCCCTATTCTTTTAAGTCTGAGAATGTAGGGAGCAGGCTCAACCCAAGAGCAGAGTAAATACAGTTAAAGGGCATTGGGAAAATTCAGCTTATGCATTTATAAGTAGCTTATTCAGTACTTTTAGGACAACAGGAAGTAATAAGATTAAGGATCCAAAGCTCAAATGAAAACATAATGTCAAATCTAGTCCAAGTCGGATTTTGATTCCAAAAGGAGATTGAAATACTCTATAAAATTAAATGAGGATGAGTAGGCTTACCATAAATCGGAGGCAGTCACTCTTCTGAATTTTGTAAATTCCGAGTGCAGCACATGAAAAATAAATAACGAAGCCCAGGCTTCCTTGTAAACCTTTGGGCCACAAAAAAACCCTCCAAGTGCATAGAAACTCACCCTTGTATTAAGGTACATGGATAGATATAACAAAGAATTGTAGAGATCTAATCAGACTTTTCTGGCTTTGTTTTTGTTTGTTTGCTTTATTGTCAGTTGAACTCTGGGCCTAGGCGCTGTCCCTCAGCTCTTCAGCTCAAGACTAACTCTCTACCACTTGAGCTACAGCACAGTTTTCTGGTAGTTTTTATTGGAGATAAGAGTTTCACAGACTTTCTTGCCCGGGCTGGCTTTGAACCGCCATCCTCAGATTTCAGCTTCCTGAGTAGTTAGGATTACAGGTGTGAGCCACCAGCAGTCTGGCTAACCAGACTTTTCTTATTATCTATTTCATTTGCATACACATAATATAGTTTATATAACAAATAATTGATATTAGTATATGATCTATATTACACAAAATGCATATATACATATTTTTTACTTCAAAACAAATTGTTTAAACTTTTAAATAACTAACTTAACTTTATTAGTCATAGGAAATGAATCAGTACAATTTCAGATGTACCCCCCCTTTCTGACCACAAAGCACATATCATTATACAAGTACATTTATGATCATTACAGCCATCTGCTTTAGAAGTGATTATCAATCACGGCATAAATTATAATTCTGACAAATTTAAAAGTTAAGTTGTAAGAATGTTTTAGCACATTCCTCCAAGGACAATGGCACACCCACAGTGAAGATTGCTAATGAGGAAATTAAAATCATAGTAATTTGCACTGTAAAGCAAAAAAAAAAAAAAGAGGAGCACAAATTCTATCACTAATTCAAGGCAAAACTGGTGTGATATCAGTGATAAAGCTTTTCACTCAAGTTGTGAAATTCTCCAAATCAGCTTCTAAGTGTGAACACAAAGAGCCTTAGAACATGTAAAGAATTGCAAGCTAGCCGAGCTTTTTAGAGAATTACTGAGTGAGCCTTCCTCAGGAAATTCAAAGCTTACAAGGCATTCTTACTATTCAGAGTTCTTATGAGCACATTGAATTAGATACTAACAAATAACATTCACCCATTGTGTATTTAAAATAAAAGTAAATGTGGTGGTGTATCTGTGGTCCATACATGTAATCCTAGCTTATTTAGGAGGCTGAGAACATGAGGATCATGGTTTGAAGCAAGTAAGGGCAGAAACCTCTGAGAATCCATCTCCAATTAATCAGAAAAAAAGATACTGGAGATGTGGCACAAGGGATTGAGCCAACTGTGAATTAGCAAGTTGAAAGAGGTCCCTGAGTTCAAGTCATGGTACCAGCAAAAGAAAGCTCAGTTCTCAGCATGTTAGTTTCATATTTATTTAGACACAGAGTAAGAATAAATGTGAATAAAGAGGAAAAGAAAAAGTAGAAATAAATAATAACTAGGTATTATTCTAATTTCAATAGATGAATGTATTATTCAGTTTTATTTTTGTGGTAAAACATTTCAGGTGGGATTTGTGTCTTAATTTCTTTTTTACACTAGAGTGTTATTAACAATAGCCACGATATGATCATTTCTTGGCCTTTTAATTATGATGAATGGTAGGTACTAGGTATACATTTTTCTAGGGTTTTTGTCTTTGGGAGTGGTGTCTTGTTTTTCTTGTGTGTATGTATGAGGAAGCTAAGCTTGAACTCAGCCTCTAGCTCTCACTCAGCTTGTCACTCATGCCTGGTGCCCTACCTCTTGAGCCATTCATGTAGTTTAGCTTCTTTTTCTGGTTAATTGGAGATGGAAGTTCACACACTTTTCTGCCCAGCTGGCTTAGAGCTTTCATACTCCAGGTTTCAGCTTCTGAAGCCGCCAGGATTACAGGTATGAACAGCAGGCATGCAGTTGAATTTATCCAGTTGAATTTATGACCTGTGATGAACAACTCATGTTGCTCTCACACACGGCCCTGGAATTGCCACTCAAGTCTTTTATACATTTGGTTATTGTAGCTGCCTCATCCACAGTGATATCATTCAGTGTTTGTCTTTCTATGAATGATACATGTCACTAAATATAATATCCTAATTTCATTTGTGTTGTTATAAGTCAAATAATTATCTTCTTCTTAGAGACTGAGTTCTGTGAAATTGGGTGTATATACTGCAGGCATATAGGATTATAGTCCTGAACCACCCAGGCCTAGCTTTCTTTGGTGTTTATGCCCATTTATCAACTCGTTGCTAAGGCTTTATAAAAGTGATGAAACTGGGCATACTTACCCTGTTTCTGGTATCAGAGTTAAGTATTTCAGTTTTTCACTATTAAGGATAATGTTATTGCTTCTTAATACTATAGTGGGGTAGATGACAACTTAAGAAAATTATTTTATTGATAACAAAACTCTCTTAAACTGTGGAAAGCAAGAGATTTTATAGCCTGTCTTGGTTGAGACATTCTTGAATTTGAGCCTTCTTACTTCCTTATGGTTGTTGTTGTTTGCTTTGCTTTTTTTTTTTATCTAACAAGTTCATGGACTTCTCTTTCTGCCTTTGTGATGTATGTAGGTTTTTAACAAAGCAATACACAGAAGTCAGATGTCAGTGACTCACATCTGTAATCCTAGCTATTCAGGATGCTGGGATAGGAGAACTATTATTCCAAACCAGCCAGAGAAGCAAGGTCCATAGACCTTCCAAAAAGCTGGAAACAGACCTGTGGGTCAGTGGTAGAGCACTAGCCTTGAGTAAAAAGGTTCAGAGGCAATGCCTAGGCACTGAGTTCAAGTCCCAGGACCAGAACATACAAAACGATAACAACAATAGTAGCAATAAAATAAACAGAAATTTGTCTCACTTAACAGCCAGATGCAGAGAAGGTACCAAGCAAATGTTAGTTAATAGCAATCCAAAATTGAATCTTGCCAGAAACAAAAAAATGATATATTAAATGCTTCACTCTGTGGCTTTCATATTTAACTAAATCGGAATATATAGTTCTCATGTGAGTTTCTTAAGACATTTTATATTATGCTTCAATATCTTTTTTTCCTAGCAGGTACTTAATACACAGAGACAGAAAGATATAGAAGCACTAAAATATATACTTTATATATATGGAAAGTATGTCTTCTTATTGGATAATATGAAGAAACTGAATAGAATTCAGTATTGATTCACTTGTAGGGAAACTATTGAAAGCATTGTACACTTAATTTTACATTCACCATGGGAAATCCAAGGAGAATGTTTTAGCTGTCTGCATGTGGCTGAATATTGTTAACTGCCAGCCTGAGCACTAGAAAGTATATATGCCATCTATTTGAGAAGGAAGGACAATATAAGGCCAGCAGTGCCATATTGGTCAATATGATGGTCCCCACATAGGGATATTGGACAAGTCAATGTATATCCAGTGTTAACTTTTCAACTTAAAGTCACAAAACACTCGTCTGAGTGATGTGCCTAAATGCAATCTGCTATAACTATCTCTAAGCTCCTAAAACACTGACAAATAATATTACAGTTTAGTAACTAAAAATGGAAATTATAACTGGACCATAATTGTAAATGTGTGACTTAGTAAATTCATGAAAATCCTGTCTATTAATAAACAGCAGGCTTTTCTTGAACTATTGGGAAACACTGATATTACTCATGCCCTTCTGAGACTTAAAAAATAGTTACAATTTGTTAAATGTACAGTCCTATGTGTGCAAAGAATTATCAAGCTTTACAAATGGATAGCAATGTCAATGGTGTAATGGTGTATGTCTTAATGATTGTCAAGTCTTGACTTACTTTACTTGTTACAAAATTCCATTAAACTCATAATTACATTTCCAAAGTGACGAAAGTGTTTCCATCTATGCCTTTATCTGGAAGAGTAAGAATATGTCCAGATCTTCATTCATTAGGCCTATGTCTTCATATCATTATTTTCTATTTTTAAAGGTTTATCTATGTCATTTTTCTTGTCAGTCATGGGGCTTGAACTCTGTGCTTGGGCACTGTCCCTCAGCTCTTCAGCTCAAGGCGAGCGCTCTACCACTTGAGCCATAGCGCCACTTCCTGTTTTCTAGTGGCTTACTGGAGATAAGTTTCTGACAGAATTTCCTGCCTCGGCTGGCTTTGAACAGTGATCCTCAGATCTCAGCCTCCTGAAGTAGCTAGGATTACAGGCATGAGCCACCGGTGCCCGGCTTATATGTCATTTTTAACATGTCTAATTTCAGGGACTTTTTTTGGGGGGGCGGGTCCAGTCGTGGGGCCTGAACTCTGGGCCTGGGCACTGTCCCTCAGCTCTTCAGCTCAAGGCTAGTGCTCTACCACTTGAACCACAATGCCACTTCTACCTTTTTTTTTTTTCATTTTGCTTATGTGGTGCTCAGGAATCGAACCCAGGGCCTCATTCATGCAGGGCAAGAGCTCTACCACTGAGCCACATTCCCAGCCCCGTTCAGGGACTTTTTATAAACAATTGCTGCATTATCTGAGTGAACTAAAAAATCCTATCATACCTTGAAGTAAATATATTTTAATTTATCTTTGTTTATCTTCATTTACAAATTAAACTTTTCTTTCCCTTGTTATATTTATGATTTATATCCATTTGCCTGGATGTAAGAGTCACACCATGCTGTTCTGTCAGTGCAGTTTGTCCTTTCAAGAAAGCTCTACAGAAAACTAAACACAGCTATCAGGAATGATTTTACTACAGTTAGAGACGGTATACTCTTTCTACAGTTTTCCTAAACATGCACAACCAACCACATGTGATGCGAAACACAGACAGTTAAAGTTGACAAAGAGACGTTAACTATGCAATGATCAAGAGAACTACAAAGGGTTCCCAGGATCAATCTCACAGAAACTAAAGAGCAGGGCTCCCAAGTAGATTCAGAGAACTCTGTGCTTGTGTGTAGCATGTAAACGGAAAGGTCAAGAAAGAAAGCTAATACATGAGTAAGTCCTCCCAGGTAAGGTGAGTGGTTAAAATGCAATGGATTATTCAGAAAGTGGCAACTAATTCCTCTCCTTCCCACAGAGTTTGTGGTGAAATGCGATTGGAGTAGTATGATGAATGACAGGCAAGGTTCACTGTCCAGGGCTGTATTCTGCTACAAATGGAAATGTTTGTAATAGCTTGTAAGAAACAGGGGGCAAGAGGCCTAGTGTCTAGATGACGCTTTACCCATTGTCCCAGAAGAGTCAAATGAAAACTTTAATAACTGATTTCTATAGTTCCAAGCATACGTCAGACCTCAGAATTGAAGAGACAAAGAAGCTGATGCCTAGGCAGAAACTAGCTTATGGCCTGTGACCTGGTTAGCCAGCTGACATACACAAGGGAGCAAGCAAAAGTTCTACCTTCTTTTCAAAAAAATCTAGATTCTTTCAAACTAGCCCTTGCTTGAAGAAAGAGCCAAGTCATTCTAATTAAGCTTACAATGTCTATTGTTAAGAGGAATAGTCTTACTATGGAGAAGAAATTACACCCAGCAATTCCAGCCTATAATCGTCTGCAAAAAATAACTCCTTAATTGACTGTTGAGAGTAATGATAACATGATTTAAAAATGTTAACGTTGGCGCTAGACAATTTAGTGGAGAAGACCACTTTGTGAGTTGAGCTGTCAGTAGAGCAGCCTTTTGAAATTTTCTAAGCTAATTCAAATGAAAATGTGGAGATTAAAAGCGATAACACAGTTCCATGGAGATTTGAATCCTTACAAAATTAGATTACAGCCTTTTTGTGGCCATAAAATCCATACTACTTTTGACAGTGCTAAATCAGTCACCCCAGGAAAATTATCTTCAGGAGTTCAGCTAGCGCTTTGGGTTTGAACCTGGAGAGTGTGGTCTGACATTGTGTGAACTGTGGAACTGATGTTTGCATATGTAAGTTGAAAATGGATGGATGCTTTACACAAAGTCTTGCCACACGAAATCACACCAAATTGCCAAGTGTATCACTTCACTTCAAGGGAAAACGATGTGCAAGGTACTGAGTTGGGCAGCTCAATCCTCTCTGCAGCTGTTTCTGGCGACACTGGCTGACATGCTGCAGCAACCTGCTAATGTTTATGTGTATGTTCACATCTGTGCCGGATAGGTAACTGCATCCTGGTATGTATACTTAACTTCTCAACAATTTCAGACAGTTATGATGAATGGTTCATCCACATCGTCACTACTTTCTCACATTTAGTGCACAGTTATTTTGTTGAGATCTAGTAGTACTCCGGGTTGGATTTGGATTGTGCAGTAGGATGACAGAAAACAATGAAATCTTGTGCTTACAAAAGATGGAAGAAAATAATCCAAAGCCAAGATTAAAGACAGTCATCCAGGACTGGTTGTGCTCTAATAATGTGCATAGAAACTCCTTGTGAGTTGTTAGGGGAAATCTCTTCTAAGTGACATGAAAGCAATGCAGGTGTGGTAAAGAATCCTCTTCCCTGAGCATCTTCTCTGGGAAAAATCTGATACTAATCATAATAGATTTGGTGTGAGAACCAAATTAAATACAAATCTTGTCTGCCATCCACAGGGCACTGAACTCATTGAATTATTACTTATTATGGTGGTTGTCATTTGTAATTCAAAAGTATATGGACTGAATTAACTCTTAAAATGTGTTTTCTTGTCTTAATTACCATCTCTTGGATTTTGCTGTTTCTTCTGCTTGGCATTTAGGCTTATTTTTTTCCCTGCATCAATTACAGTTTTAAAAGCTACATTTCTATGCATTTTTCCACTTCTTCATGACTTTACATATCTTTTTTCTCCATAAAGGAATTAGTCATGCATTTTCTCTGTTGTAGCAAACACTTTATCACAAATGTTGCAATATGTTCATGTTTTAAATATAATTAATGTTATTCTTTGATAACAGCATGGTTACATTATTTAAAATTACCAAAATATTTTATACTACTACTAGTAGTGCACAATTAAAGATCTTAAATTAGAAAACAAGCAATAGCTTTGCTGACTCTAACTTGGTTAGTTTGCATGAGAGAAGAAAGATTCATGAGAAGAGAAAATGTACATAAACTGCAAAGTGTGAGCATCGTCATTGATTTTTATTTAAGGAAAAATAAACAGAAGAATGAAGCAGGAGAGAGAGCCCAGAAATAATCCCAAGTCAGTCTAGTCAACTGAATTTTGACAAAGGAGTAACAGCCTTGTCATGGAGAGAAGTCAGTTCTTATCAACAACTCCTGCTCCCGAAAATACACTTGCACATGGAGGGAAAAAAAAGGTATCTAAACACAATCTTTAGAAGCCTGTGTTAGCCATGGCTTCTGAAACAGAATACCACAAGCTGAGATTTTTCTTTTCTACACTGGAGCCTGAAATGCAAAATAAAGACAACAGAAGCTAGGCACCTGTGGCTCACGCCTGTAATCCTAGCTACTCAGGAGGCTGAGATCTCAGGATCATGGTTCAAAGTCAGCCAGGGTAGGAAAGTCCATGAGACTCTTATCTCCAATGAACTACCAGAAAACTGGAAGTGGTGCTGTGGCTCAAGTGGTAGAGCACTCGCCTTGAGCAGAAGAGCTGAGGGACAGTGCCCAGGCCCAAAGTTCAAGCCCCACAACCGACCAAAAGAAGAAGGCTTGGTTTCTCTTGAGGCAATTCTCCTTAGCTTGTAGTCAGCTGCCTCATTGCTGTGTATTCCCAAGGCCTTTAATCTCTGCCTGTTTTCTCTTCCTCTTCTAAAAAATAAAATAAAATAAAACCAAAACAAACCACAATATTTTTTTTTAATCCTTAGGCTGGGTGTGGTAGTGTATTCCTGCTGGAATGCAGGACCTTAGAGGTGGTATTGAGAGGATCATGAGTTTGAGGCCAGCCTGAGAACAATCAAGAACTTGTCTCAAAAAAGAGACCATTAAAATATCTAATATCATTAAAATATTTCATTTTGTCTGTCATTATATTTTGCATATTTAGTTTGAAACTTCTAAAACCTTTAAAGGTATGGAATTCATTTCTGTTTTTGCATGTGTTTATTAGCATCCATTGCTCCTCTAAGTGGGTTTTATTTTGACATGTCCATATACACATCCCAAGTGTCTTGGTAGATTTGCGCCACCTCCTCCCCCGCCCCATCACTCTCCCTCAACCCTCTCCCTCCTTCTCAAACCAACCTCAGCTGGTTCACTGTTCCATTTGCTTACCCAGACATCATTTTGACATTCACCCTCTCTGTTTTCCTTCTCTATGATCTGTTTTACTCTTCTGATTTGTGACTATGGCAGGAAAACCTAAGAAAGTAGCTCCAAGTAGTTAAAATATGGAAAGTATCATTTACTTTGAATATTTCCTTGCGTTCATTAAACTGTAATAGCTCAGGTCACCTTGAGCGTCACCTGCATTTGAGTGCTGAGAGTTCCAGATTTAATCAAGAAGCTCACCTCCAGTGTCTGCCTGCGTTTTACTATGTGATTTTTTTCTCTCTTTTCAAATCTGCCCTTGTTGCAGTCTCCCTCCTAAACTCTAAGCATGCTGTTATTAACTTGCTTTTAAGTTCTTCAATAAAGCAACACTTAAGATTACATAAAAACACTGCATTTTTTTTATTAAACAGCCCTAAAGGAAGAAGAGGTTATTTTAACAGTCACATCAACAGTGTGGCTCTATGGTTCTATTCAATTAGCATCAGCTTGCCAACTTCCTGAAGTACAAGCATGGAGTCCAACTGTGTTTATTAATAGATTTCTCCTTTTATGCATTTTTCTCAGTATCATAAAATTCTGGTAAGAATATGTCTTGGGGTTGTTTTCTATGGTAAGTAAAACCTCTCTTTCTTCTTCTTTCTTCCTGTTTTTCACACACACACCACACACACACACACACACACACACACACACACACACACACACACCTCCAAAGATGATGTAGTGGAACATACAAATACATGACCAGGAACAACGCTGTTCTATGGTAATGATGACAGAAACAAGAACAAATTAAAAACAGGTTAAGATTTAAAATTAGTCACTTTATAATCAATTGATGGAGAGGGTGAACAAACATAAACAGTCAAAAACAATCCTCTAATTTCTGGTTTGGATAGCAGGTATTTTACAATTCATAGTCTAGAAAGAACTTACAGGCTCGAAGGAAATACCAATCAAGAGAGCTCCACGTACTTTAAGGCTCAAAAATGTGTCTTACAGGGGCTGGGGAGGTGGCTCAGTGGTAGAGCGCTTGCCTTGCCTGCCTGAGGCCCTGGGTTCGATTCCTCAGCACCACATAAGCAAAAAAAAAAAAACATTTAAAATAAAAAAATTTTAAAAAATGTGTCCTACACTGAACTAAGTACATATGCTGCCTCATTTAAGCCTCAAAACATTTTAGTCATCAGAAAACTGGGATCCAGAGACATAATACACACATGAGGGCAATGTCTACTAAGTGGGGCCTCATGGACAGCTACTTGGCAGGAGAGATTATACTGCCACTGGACCTGGTGCATGCTGACATGCTGAGTTTGGCTGCCCATGATTATCAGGCAGCCTCTGAATGCGTCCGTACTCTAGTGTGGAACTCTAGGAAGGACAGATTTTCATACTTGCTAGAGTTCCACAGAAGGAAAGCAAGTTCACGTGGAGACATGAACCTCCACACCAGATGCCAGGAACTGCCAGTATTTATGAGAAGGGCTGAGAAGAGAGACTCCAGGAAAATGGAGGAAGCATTCACGGGAGGACAAGACAACTCAGAGCATGCCCAACAACCTCTGTCAAGGTAGTTTCAAAAGAGGGAAAATCAACTGACAGCACAAAGGTACAGAAGAGCAGTCCATCATAAATAGAGGACACTGTGTCCAATGGGTAAGACATCATTTCTAACCTTAGCCAAAGTCAGTGCTTGAAGGGGACTGGAAAAGAATCACAGGACAATGCAGGCGACGAGGATATCAGGGAAGCACTGTGGAAAGTGAGCAAGCAGACCTTGGAAGGTCTGGAGATGCTCTTGCACAGGGGATTGAGATCGAGGTGAGCATTCATATTTGGACGTGTGTTCTCTTTTGTGATTGAAGAATCATACAGAAATTTCATGCAGGCTTTCTGCTAAAAATAACCTGAACTCTGACCTCTGATCTTTTTTTTGTTTTCTTTTTTTTTAGCAGTGTGGAAAGATTTTAATGGGATGATATTTTGAAGACTTTTTTTCTCTCATTTAATCCCATATAGACAAGAGTTATATTTAAGCCTACCAAAAGAGCCTCATTTGGTAAAGCAAAAATGCCACAATCTTTTCAAATTGGTACTTTTTTTTCTCAAACTGAAAGCTTCACACATTTTAAATTTCATTTGCTAACTTTCACAGCAGGCTTTTCCCAAACTCAACTTCCTACTGAAGTGTGTTTCTAAGCGATTTAATTTGGAAATAGAGATCTGTCATGACCTTTGCATAGGGTTTAACTCTGTGTCCTAAAAGACCTCACAGAAAACACTTGCCATGTCACCAAATATTCCAAAATAATAGGATTCCTATTTTTAGACAAGATTTTTTCTATAACTAAAAAAGTTAGATTGATTCAATCAGTTCTCTTTAAACATCTTTCTAGAGAAGCAGTTTTTACACTTCAATCTGTTTGGCATTTACCATTTTGTATGTTCCATTAACTATCCTTGGCCTTTTATACCTAGCAGTTTCTGGCTGTAAAACAGAAAACTCCAGTTGTTTCTGGATGAAAGCTCTTAGTCAAGACTCACACAACTACAGAAAGACAGCATTTTAATATCATCTGTGCTCTTAGAAAACTCTTCTCAGAAGCTTTCCTGCCAAACAATAAAGATTTGATATCAGAAAACCGATCTGACCTTCCATCATTTTTTTATTCTACTTACCTACAGCTCCATTGTTTCAAAGTCTTGCTTATATGGGACGGAAAGTTATTGATCTGAATCATGAGCTTTGTTTTAACACTCCAGGAAACTGAGACCAAAAAGGGTAAGTTGATGTAGTCATTTATTGACAGAGTATGTTAATGAAGGTCCCTTGGACTGCAAGGATCAGGAACCAACATTAAACTTATTGGAGAACAAGTAAGAAATCCAAGGAAAGTACTAGAATGGCTCAAACAAGCACAATCCAAATCTCAAGTTGGAAAAAAACAAAACAAAACAAAACAATCAAGGCAGTTTCCAGGATAGCCTTTATCAGGCTTTCTCTCTAGAAATTGGCCATGAGAGGAGGAGACTCAGCTTATACCATGACAGTTGTGATCAACTCCAGGTTCAAGGTTCACATTTGCACAGGAGAAAAATCCACATTGGCTGAGCTTCCCTTGAGGTCAACAGAGTCATGACCTTGGGCCAAATATTTCTTATGAATCTTACCCACCACTGTAGCTCCCACATGACCTAGTATTATTTATATGATTTATTTTCCTACTTTGATTCTCTTTGCTGACATTAATGCCACTTTGGGATCTCTGAAAAAAGTATCAGCACTGTGGTCTCTATTCCACTGATATTAATTTGCTTACAACGAGTAAGTCTGGATCTGTTTATTTGCTCATTTTTTACATTTTTTAACTTATTATGTGATTATTCCATGTAGCTAAGGGATGTAGGGCTGGAAGAACATGTTTGCCGATGGAACATGTTGGGAAAAGAATTATTCCATAGACTGACAAAATACTCAAGTGTCTGTCTTGGTTAAGCTTCACTTTCTCTCCCTTCTTTTAAGATTCCATAGTGGTTTCCTGAGTAAGTTCAGTGGATCAGATAAAACTTAAACAAAGACATTGCTTTCCTATATTTGCAAACTGATTGCATGCCAAAAGCAATTATCTTAATATAAAGATTTTAAGCAATGTGCAGTAGTTTTTCTTCAGATAGGTACATGGCTAGATAGGCAGAAAGACAGATAGACAGAGAGATAGAGATATTTACCATAGATACACATATACGTATATAAATATATAGATAAACACATAGATACACATAGATGTGTGTGTATATATATATATGTGTGTGTGTGTGTGTGTGTGTGTGTGTAGAAAGAGAGACAGACATGCACTCATAAACATTATGGCATATAGCTTGAGTCTGGTTACTTATAAGTGAGGTTAATATGATGGATTTCTCTTTCTTTTTTCTTTTTCTGTTAAAGTACATCTACATTTTATTTTAAAGTACATTTTATTTTAAAATATATCTACCTCTGGGGAAAATGACAGGAAAATTCCTTCCTGAAATTTAATGCATGGTTAATGCATGATTTAACACCTCCATTTATCAACATGTCAGCTGCCCACCACCCAGCACAGACCAACACTGCTTCTAAGGGGATAGAGAACATTCCAACCTAGAGGACAATATCTTTGGCAGGATTTCTAAGTAGTATCCAAGAATAAACAACAAAGCCGGGCGCCTGTGGCTCACGCCTGTAATCCTAGCTACTCAGGAGGCTGAGATCTGAGGATCGAGGTTCAAAGCCAGCCCGGGCAGGAGAGACCGTGAGACTCCTATCTCCAATAAACCACCAGAAAACCGGAAGTGGCGCTGTAGCTCAAGTGGTAGAGCGCTCGCCTTGAGCTGAAGAGCTGAGGGACAGCGCCCAGGCCCAGAGTTCAAGCACCACGACCGACAAAAAAAAAAAAAAAAAAGAATAAACAACATTTTCCTTTATAGATTGATGTCTTCCAAGTTAAATACATAGAGAAAACAAACAGACAAACAGAACCATGATGAGTTTGCATTGCCTTGAACTTGTGATGGAGAAATCAATAATATCAAAAGGTGCTTTCTTTCCCCTTTTCAGAGAAGATGCCTTTAACGTTTTGTTTTTCAGCAGAAACAATAAATTTGTATAAACACATAGGTATTCTGATATTACACTAGCCTGGTCAACTTTCTCTAGCACAGGAGGCTGACTCAGAACAACTACTATCATTTTTAAATTATAAAAGAACTTTGACTTATCCAGCATCTCGAAGGTAGGAAGCCAAGAACCAAACCACAGGTTTCCGATTCTCAGTCCTAAAATCTTTCCTTCACCTGCTGTCTTGATCCATCTTTTGCTGCTAAAACAGAGTACCACAGGCTGAGTAATTAATAAACAATGGAAGTTTATTTGGCTCCTGTTTCTGGAGGCTGAGACAGAAAGATAAAGGAGCCCCATCTGCTCACAGCTTGCTTGCTGTGTGGTAACAGGGCAAGGGAGTGTGGCAGAACTCAGGAGAGGAGCCAAACTCACTTTTACAACAGCCCACTGGAGCCATAGCCCATTGACTAACATCATGAGCACATGAATCCATTCATAAAGGTAGAGCCCTCTTGTAATCCTTTCTTCCCATCAAGTTACACTAGGGAATAAGGAACCAACCCATGAACTTGAGAGAATATATTCAAACTTTAAACCTGTTGCATGAGTTTTCAGTGGTCCTATTGTGAGAAAGGTTTAGCTTTAAGTCAAAGAGGTGAGTTCCAAAACAACACTCTACCAATCAACATGACTTCTAGCACTTATGTAAGCCTCCATTTTCTCATTTTCACATTGAGATAAAGATATATTATATATATATATTATATATATATTATATATATATATATATGCACAGGACATTTTGGAAGACAGTGAGATGTATTTCATCCCATTTCCTTATCCACACTTTTATCCCTTACTAGAGAAGCCAAGTGGAGTAGTATTCTTCAGTTCTTGTCTTTCCAGACCTGGTATTTTATTTCATTAGCATGAATTATTTGAGTTTCATTTTTACACATCCATTTCTGTCTAGTCTCATTGAGCTTTCTTATTCTAATTCTGATGCATATACATAAACTATCTTGACTCTATTTGCCCTCCTTCCCCTTATCTGTTTATCCACCACTATGCCACCCATACCTCAGACAAGGTGTGTTTCAACTTCCTAAGATTCATTTTTCTTCAAGTGAAAGGTAATCATTCAAAGGTCTTTCCCATGGCATCTTACACATGCTTTAGTCAGGCTGATTTATATATATATATATATATATATATATATATATATACATATATATATACATATATAGTATATATATTTATTGCATATTGCATATATAATGTGTACACGAGAGAAACATGTACATATTACATATTCAGATAAACATATGATCTGTATCCTTCTGTGCCTACTTGACTTGCTTAATGTAGTGGTTTCCAGATAAAGCCATAGAAATAGCATTTTAATTACAAAGGAAAGAAGTTTCTTAAACATTTATCAAATCCATGAGAACAACTCTACCCTATGTCCTTCCACACTATTTCCTACCAACTTAGTTAGAGAAGGCTTTAAAGAGTTGATCTTACAGTCTACCTTGTCTGACAGACACCAAGTACTCCAGCCACCTGAGCAGAAATCAAACACACAAGGAATGACAGCCCACCGATGAAGGATGGCTGACACTGGAAAAAGTATGCAAATAATAAGCTTAATATTTAAAAAACACCCATAGGTCTTTCAATTTTATTAATCTAGACAACTTGTAATAATTCTGATAAGCAGACATTGTCATTAGACATAGCACCCCTTTGATAAGATGAAATCCAAGACATTTTCCTTTCCTCAGATTCAGTGTAATAAATTACCCTCAGGCTTCTAAATGAAGCATTTTATAATTGAGCAAAACAGATCGATTTTTAGGGGTCCTTATTTATATGCAAGACAGACTTTTTGAGAATGGTAAAGTTGATTAAAAGCTCTCTAAGTACAAATCACAAATAATTTCTCATAAGCCAGAACTATCCTGTTAATGCATAATGAATTGCATACCAGAATAGTAAAATTCTAATGTGCTAATGATCCAGATGGAAGAAAGAGTTAATAGAATAAACAACAAGCCATATAAAATGGAAGAAAATGCAACTGAAATTCGAAAAATATCGCAGAAGACAGTGTCCCAGCTGGTACAAATGCCACACACACAAAAATAATAAGACAGAATTTGAGATTGGCTGGAATAGTGGAGTCAGTCTTGGTTGAATTTAAAAGAGGTTTAAATGGAAGTTCTGCATTTAGAGAGGAATAATATTTTCAAATGCATGAGCAATGCATTACATGTCGAATCCAGGTTTGCAAATGTAACTTCTTTGGGAAGACAGTTTGTGAGCAAACAAGCTGTGCCTTTCTCGAAGTCTTAAGTCTTTTCTGGTGATTAACCAATAACTAGGGAATGACATTAAATGGAAGTTTTGTCTAAGTACATGTCATGTATGAGAAAGGAAATGTGACTTTCCACCAAAGAGGCACATGAATGACAAGATTTGTCTCTGGGCTTGCAAAGCAAAGGCCTACTGTTTTCAATCATGATGTCTGGAGGTATTCCCTGACCCAATGGGCAATTTAGCAGTAGATCAGGGGAGATATTCTCCTGGAAAGAAGACTTGCAGGTTGAAGTCCCTGATCTGTAGCCTCCAATTACATCTTTACATGCCATAATATTAGCCTGCTTTCTTACTCAGGAATAGGAGTTGGTACTAATAAGTGTCCTTAGTGGTGAAAGACTATCTTTGTCCAAAACACATTCTAGCTCAGGAAGCAATATGATAACTGATTAAGTACAAGTAATTTTTTATCACCATGATTAGGAATGTCAAGCAGGAAAAAGTAAGGATGTCATTTAAGATCTCTATAGTACATTACAACCCCAACTTTTTCTCAGACCCTGGCCTGGTTTGAATGGCCTTTTCTCATTAAAGTCATAAGCCTATGTACAAAAACATATTGTCTGAAATAGGTTTTTGCAAGGGAGGATTGCAAGGGCATAACTCCTTCAAACAATTAACTCCTAGTTTAACAAACTGTTGGCTAGAGTAGAAGAGGTCAAAGAAAAAGGGGAAAGACAGAGAGAGGAAGGGTGGGAAAAGACAGTAATAATATGTACATATGTAAAAGTGGAATCAGGTAACTTGGGCGATGGGTGAGTTTGGATGAGACAGGGAAGAATGATTGAAGGGGTAACATGTGATCAAGATGCATTGTAACCATATATTATTATGTTGCATTGAAATCACATTGTACTTAAAGCTAATTTAGAAATTAACAGAAGGAGGAGGAGGAGGAGGTCATCTTCAACTTCCTTGGAGATTTTGACTTAAGCTTTCTTTCATTGAAAACTGGAACTAATCCAAATTGGAGTCTGGTAAATTTGAGAAAAGATTCCTGTGCATAGCAACCTTTGCAAGCTAAATTGCCAGCAAACATCCCCAGACCTACAGGAAGCCTATTAACTTAGTATGTGATAGTCAGGCCATAGAGTTCGAGGGATTTTGATTCATTTTGTATGCTTTCCTTTTGCCAAAAGTTTTATCAGTATGAATCAGATCTCAGAAATACCTGGAAATATGAATCAAGCTATAAATAATTAAGTAGTCATGGGAAAATCATTTAGTTTTACCCACAGCTTTTTGTTTCATTATTTCCTCAAAGACTTTGTGAGAAGGAAGGATTAATATTTCTAGCTGGCAGATGTGCAGATGAAGCCCTGGAAAGAACTAACATACTCAAGACCACAGAGCTAACAATACCTAGTAACTGTATTCACAGCCAGGTGTCTCTTCCCTCCCTTGCCTCTTCATAGGTTCAGATCTGGGCCTTGATTAATGAGCCCTATATTAGGTGAGTAGAAATCCAGCAAGCATCAGCTGCTAGGCAGTACCTAAGCTTTTAGTAACCTTTTTTTTCTTCACTAAGTAGAGCCATTTATAAACTTCGATTAGAGGGGACCAAGAGAAAACTGTTTAAATGGCATTCAGGAATCTAGCTGAACTTTATTTGTAGACAAAATTACGAAATCCATGACTAAAAGTCCAAATCTGGAAACCATTTAAATGCTTATCAATAGAGGACTGATTCCACAAATCATTTTATATTCACACAATGGCATATTGTGTAAATAATTAAGTGGTGGTAGACATATATTCATTTCCTCAGAAAAAATATAGGTGATAATAATGAGATATAACATAAAACTTCCCTAAAGACTTCACAAAATGGATAAAACTACATGCACACGTTAAAATGTTGACAGTGGTTAGACATGTAGGTGTTAATGTTATAGAATATTTCCAACTTGCATAAAAAAGTAGTTTAAGAATGAAGCAAAACTCACATTGCATGACTGGTAATTTCTCATACCATATATATAGGAGACATAGTACCATTATCCTTAGGAAGTGATGTAAAATGATGACTTTTGGGGAACCACAGGAAGCCCCCAGTGCTGAGCACATGACCAAAGTGTCATTTCCCCTTCACATGGGAATTGTCCCTTCTCCCTAAATTACAACAGAACTGTCTTTGCTTATTTTTGGTGACTATCTCATTAAAAGTCATGAGCTAAAGATGAGTCCTCTTACCACATGCATTCTGCCTTATTGATCTAAGCCCTAATATTCAAGAATTGAGAAGCTGTCAGTGAGCTTCAGGCCATGATGAGAAACACCTCAGCTATCAACAGTGACCGTAAGGAAAAAGACATGTGAACACAAGGAAGCCATTTGGGATGGGAGGAGAAAAGAGCCAAGGCCACAGGAGGAAGTGGCCCAGAGGGACTTAAATATGTCATAACTGCCTATGTCCCATAGGCAGATTACAATCCAGGATTAATTATTCTACAGAGGATTCACATTCTTTGTCTGACCTGGCTGTTAAGTCCCTTTATTCAGTCTTTGCTTGTGTGTATTTAACTTAATTCCTAGACCCATTGCATGAAATAATCTGCTCAATTTCTTGCTACTTTATAGCAAAGGAAACTACATTATTTACCTGTGATGATGGTAGTACTTCTTATAACATTGAGAATGGTTAAATGACCATCACTGGTATACTAGTAGTATAGATGTCAAGATTCACTTATTGAATATGATATAGCAGCAAGGGGAGACATAATGTTTTGTGCACTATACAGCATGTTTTCCTTTACATATGTAGTGCATCCTATACCACAGTGACTACGTATTATTTTTATTACACTATAAATCTACCCTATGTGTTTTCCTATAGGTATGTTATTTTTAACTGTATACATAAGTGCATAAAAGTTAATACACATGAAATCCTAAAGAAATACAGTATTTGTATTTTTGGGGAGTATGACATATATCACATTTATTTAGATATATGTTTGAGTCTATACTCAGATGTATTTTTAAGTAGAACAACAGCACTTCATGCTAGTGCATACATAAAACTAGATAGATAGATGCATAGACAGATAGATGCAAAGATATGTAGATAGATAGACAGACAGACAGATAGATAGATAGATAGATAGATAGATAGATAGATAGATAGATAGATAGATAGATAGATAGATAGATAGATAGATAGATAGATAGATAGACTGACATAATGCTTATAAGTGTTTATATAGAAAGACACAGGCAAGACTGATAGTAATTTCCTCCTGGGAGAATAATTACTAACCCACCTATATTTTCTCATCTCTTTCTCAATCATAATAAATATATATGTACTACTAGCATTAAAAATCAAAAGTGTTTTGAAATAGAAACAACTAGACAAACCACAAATTTACTGCTTTATATTGTTTGGTTTGTTTTTTAATTTATTTTTTTATTTTTTACCGTTAAGTAGTTGTATAAAGGAGTTGATTCAGTAAGTGATTATAGAAATACAGTTTACCCTGATCAATGTTACCCTGGCCCCCACACACCATATGATCTGTAGTGAACAAGGTTACTTTGTGGTGAGTGCTTGCTTCATTTTGCTAAAATAAGAGTATAAAAGAAGAAGGTTAAAGTACTTTGAGGTCTGTATCTGCTGAAAGTCTTTGTTTTTAATTTTTAACAATATGGTCTTGGATAAAAATAAAACATAAAAACATGAAGCTGAAATTTTGGAGTTTTTTATCAAAATAATGTCACATGCAAGGCTCTTCTCCGGCACAATGGCCCAAAAAGTACTTACTTAGTCTTTTAAATATTAAAACACTTTAAAGAATGTTTTTAATTACTATATTAAGAAAAAAACAATGATGTTATTAAGTTTCTTGTGTACTGTGGTTTTTGTATGTGTGTGAGTATATATGTAGCAATGTTCATATGGATAAGAATTTTAACACATCTGCATTAGCAAAGGACAAATCCTCAGAGATAAAATGTACCAATTTAATTAGATGTTAAATTTAGTAATTTAGATGTTTATATTCACATTAGACCCTACATGCACTAAAATTGTGCTTGAAAAACTTATGTGTGTATGAGTCCAAAGATTCAAATAATTATGGCAAGAGCCTTGTTTGTTTAAACTTTTCAATAAAGTTCTTAACTCCTTTATTAAAATAATCACACCAGTGTAATTGTTTTTAGATGATATTCCTGGGAACAGTAAAGGAATTCAAGTTGCCCCTGCCCATGAACTTGGTAAGAAGGCCAATCAGGTTCATAAGATGTCAAACTCATCTCCTTTCTTCCCTAGAATAAAACACTTCACTGCTGAAATTTCCTATTGTCATGTTCAATATGTAAAATCAGAATAGGCGTGGGGGTGGGGAGATTATTAATAAGGAGATTACAGCTGTCTTAGACCACTCTCAAAGTCAGCTGAGAAAAGTAGAATTCTGATTGAGTTGTTGAGAACAGGGTAAAGGCTAGGACTGGATTGCTGGTCAGAAATGGGTGGAAGGTCCAGGTTCTAGAAACACAAAGACAGAGACAGAAACTGCTACAAGACCATGGTGGGCTCTGTGAATTGGCTGAGGGCTGTCTTATTTGGCCAATAAAGTAGTCAATATTTTTGGATCCACAATTCTGGTCTAGGTTCAGTGTTAAGCACTGTAGCCTAACTCCGTGGGAAAAAATAATCAGCAAAATTGAACAACACACACATAGGAAACAGAAATTGCTCAGGTATATCTGCCTGGTTTAAACATGCTGGGTCAAACAAGCAGGCATGCTCTCTGGTATCCTTTCCAGCTTGAAAATAATTCCAGGGGAAAATTCTTAATATTAAAGTATGAATGACTGAACTGTAAGAGCAGTGAACTGACATGATGTAGCATGTACAACCAGTAAGAGTAGATGGAGGATTTGAATTCACTTCTGCATTTGCATGGTAGAATTGCTATTCCCATCATTCTATGGGCCCCCTACACTCTACCCCCTCCCTTGTTTAGTTTAGGTTATAGCTGCGTACTGTTGACAGATTGAACCCATGGATGACACATCAGTAAAAGAAGAATCCACCTACTGAGGCTCAATCAAAGCATTTGTATCCAGTAAAGTATTTGTAAAACCTGCCACTTGATAGAAGGACATCAGAGAAACACCACTTGAACCCAGTATGGTCTTAGGCATAATGCCGCCAAACAACTAGCCCTTAATTTTTATTCTAAAAGGCACTGAGTAGACAACTCTTCTTTGGCCTACACGTTTTCATGACTACAAGCTCATCCCTATTGAGATTGGTCCTTTTGAGTTACGTCTTTATATATAAATAAAGGGTTTTTTTTCTAGCTTCTTGGATATATATAAGCCTGCATCAGGACCTGGAACAAGATCACCTTGTACTTTGCAGGTCATGAATTTCTTTATTATTTGCCATGGCAGGCTTTGCTACCCTCCAAGTTATTATCTATTCCATCTCAGTTCTAAGCTGCAAGCAGATATGTCTGAGGAGCCAATTTATTACTGATGTAACAGCACCAGGGAAGATGAGTTTGCTTGTTTAAAGAGATGAGCAGCATCACAATGCTATCAATTTTCACATGCAGAAATCCTGTACTTTGGATTTTTGTAGTTATTAAAAAATCATGCATAGCAATACTTCTATCCTTTATCATGCATTTGCTAGAAATACACATCCATCATGACTTGTTTCCCTCTAAATGGGCTTGTCTTCCAGGAACTGGTAGCTTTGTAGAGTCTTTGCCAAGCACTAACTTTTAAGAAAGGGAAAGCCATACCACCAACACCGAGGCCTATGTTTTGCTACCAATCATACATGATGCTCTTTATATGAAATTGTGCATGGCTTTGGGTGAATTTTTATATCCTTTCAGCCACTGATTTAATTACATTTGATATATCCACCAGCCCTTCAAACTAGAAGAAGAGATAAGGTGCAAGAAAAAAAACTGGACTATATCATAGAACAAAGATAGCTGTACTATACACATGTGAACGCACATATATGTATATACCTGAATATTTACTCACATATATGACTGTATGTAAAACTTTTTAATAAAACATACTTGGAGTACATTCCTGCTTTTGATTCACTTAGTATAGAAACTTGAGTAAACAATTAGCTTTCCTCAAATCTGTCTTTTGATTAATTTATGAAAGGAAATATAAAATATACCTAATTAAAATGTCCCAACAATTAACTAAACTAATAGGTATACATCAATTGACATAAGCCCTAACATGATATAGTTATTATTTAACAATATTTTATTGGCAATTATAACAGCACTAAGGATAAGTATTTAAGGTATCTTCCTTGGAAAACCAGATTATCTAAGGTTGATTAAGAGGAGAGTGACAGAAATGCACATAATTAACCATAAACCAAGCAGGAATAGAGAAAGATCTTCGTGTTAGAGGAAGAAAGTATACTCTGCTACTGACCTCCAGAAGAAGAGAATAAAGATGATCCAATGAGGAAATGTAAATTGAGGCAGATTTTGAAAAGATGGATTCTTCAGGGCTCTATGAGAGAAACTCAGTGTCAAGTCAGTTCAATTAAAGGAAAGTTTAGGTTACAGAACTGAAAAACTAAGGTCTGAATTCAGGTACTATTCAGAATGAAGTTTTAAGAGCTCTCCTATCTTTGCTTTTGAGCTGTAAAGGCTTTTGTGTCACACACACACACACACACACTATAGTATATTCAAGCTAGAATTTTGTGTTCGAATTTTGTGTCTTGATATCCAAGAAGGGGTTGGAGGTGGGAAACATGACTTCCTAAAATACATATTGTAAATCAGAGAGAAGAATATGATTGGTTCTCTAGGGGGTCATGTATCTTCATTAGCCTGCCATAAAAGAAAGTTTCTGATAGGCTGGCCTGGGTCATGTGACTCACTCTAGGGTGCTGTGCTATGATTGACAGCCTCACTGGGGACACCTGGAATGATAGTTGAATTGTTTCCTGAAGAAAAGAGAGATCTTGAGAAGGAAGAGGAAGACAAGAAGGGATAGAAGGAGAATACAGGGCTGGGATTCTTAAAGTTGTAGATTTGTCTTACAAAGCACACCATAAGGTGATCCAGTACCTGGGCTGGAGAGGTTTATTACATCACCTGAAAAGCAACTGAGGAAAGCAGGTATTGCAAGCAAAGCACAGTCAAGAATTGGTCATCCGTTTCTCTCAATGGATTAAGCAATGCTTGCTTCAGTCACCAGGCAAGAGTAGATAGTACTCTTTTTTTTCTCAATGAATGAATACATGGAAGGGGTAGACAGCTGAATAAACATACACTGTTCACCTTAGAAGTGTTGAATTCCCATCCGACTTGGAGATGTTGAGTGTCTTACCTGAAGCTAGGCGTCTCAGAGCTTCAATTTTTTTTTCTTTTTTAATCTCAAACAGCTTGTTTCCTTGCCATCTTCCTACAGTTTTCTCATCTTCAAATGTGGCTGTTTCCTAGACTGATTCACAGAAACCTGAACTCACACGATTCCTTGAGCCAAGTTTTATTTCCAACATTTTTCTTTCGTGCCTCAACTTTTCACGTAAAACTTTGAACTAAATTACTTTTGTATCTCTGTAACTCACCGGTTTTTAGACACTTCTGAGTTGCCAGGAACCTGAGAAATCACCAAAACCAAAGTCGTTGTTGCCCATCTGAGAAGGAAGGGAGAATGTTTTCTATTCTCTAATTCTCCAATGCCCAAGTAACTGCTCTGACTCTTCCAGGGATTTCTCTGAACTTGATGCTAACAAACGCCCAACAAATTCTCCCACAAATAGTTTCAGAAATTCAGAGAAGTAAGAAAAGAGCATTCAGCCTCTATCTCTAGTGCAAACACAAGAACATGGTTCTCCAGGACCAACGAGAGCCAGCAACCATTAGTATTTGACATAGGGAATGCCCATAGCTAAAAATAACAAGACCGAAGACTGCCATATTTCTCCCATTCCAGTCACTTCTTCATCTCTTAAATCCCGTATCTTTTTAATAAAAGCGCATACCTGTTTGGCTTACCAAGAGTGGGAGTCAGCTGTTCTGAAGTTGAAGCGGGGGGCGGGGTGGAAAATGAACACATGGTGTATGGACGGAAAATGCTCTCTGTATAGTTTACTCCCATTCCATTCTCACATTATGCTAAAGACAGACAGAATCTGCCTCTTCTCTATCCCCATCCTCAACCTTGATTTTATGTTTGTTGTTCATGTTTCTGTTTGCTGACCTTTTGGTAGCCTGACTTGACAGCTCTAGCTTTAAACAGAGTTTAGGAAAATCTCGTGTTGTCTGTTAATGGGAGTGTGTAGTTAAGTATATTACACTACTTGCCTTTCATCAATATTCCCTGGGTGCTTGTTAAACATTCAGACTTCAGAAGCCTGTGCCAAAACTACTGAAATACAATTTTCAGCATCCTAAAATATTTTTAGAATGCCCTGGGAGCTTTCTTTAGCAAACTGAAGTATGAAAGCCTTAGGCTCTCATTCTTCTGAAATTTCTCCTGTAGAAAAACATGTAGCAAAAGAACTTCTGAGCATCCAATTCAGAATAAGATGTGTCCTAGGAAGACACTGGTAAGGACCACACACTTCCATGCACTCAGAATTCAAACCTGGGATCAAAAGTGTAGCTATCTGTCAGTTGAGATATTACATTGTTCATGAGAATAGGAGATTGCCCAGGGATTTAGGGCCAAATCTCTCCTTAGATGTAATATGCATTTATCCAGACTGCATCTTAAGCCATGTGATGACATTGGGCAATGCTTTCCAATCTATATTCTATATATATATATATATATATATATATATATATATGTTGTATAAAATAAATTCAGTGGATTATGCCCATTTTAAATTTAAAACAATACATTGTACTATAATTGAATGAAAAAATATATCTGAAAACATTTTGCATTCAAGGTATAAAAATATCTGTCTAGCTGGGCACTGACGGCTTACATCTGTAATCCTAACTACTCAAGAGGCTGAGATAGAAGCCAGCCCCAGGCAAGGGAAGCCCATGACTCTTATTATCAATTAACAATCAAAGAGACAGAAGTGGGGCTGAGGCTCAAGTGGTAGAATGCTAGCCTTGAGCAATAAAACCCAGGGACAATGTCCAGATGCTGAGTTCAAGCCCCGGGACTGGCACACACAAAAAAGCAAAAACAAAAAAACCTGCCTGGAAGTTCTATTTGGGGTATATATGAGCTGTAGTTGGAGATTGTCAAAATATTTCCTGCTGTGAGTTTTAGTTTAAAAAAAAAAGAAAGAAAAGATTTAGACTCGTTCACCCATGGCTCACAGAGTGCCCTAGTATTAAGATTTACTGAAAACTCACACATATATATTTATGGGTCCCATTTTACAACTGATGAGACTGAGGCTGATATAGAATGGTAGGGTTATTCAACAGAGCCCAAATGGCTAAATGCAGTAGACAAGTGAAAAAATAATTATATATGTTGTATTATATTCTTTTTGAAGGTCCACTTTTATTTTTATTCACCATCTCTCTATACTGTTTAAGTAACCTGTCCCTCACCTCTTGTATTCTTCACCGTGATCTTTACTGAATGGTGTCCTAAGCACGTCTGACAAGCAGTCCACACGGGGAAATATCTCCACATCAATTGCTATGCTACATTAGCAGCAGCTAATGCTGTCTGACGGGAACCTGCGAGAAGTTGATAGAGTCTTGTTTGTTTAGTTTATATACTGAAGGTCAGAACCAAGATCCACAGCTCTCCCTGGAGAAGTGACATTAATATTCAGATCCTCTCTCCAATATCAAAGACGCCTTGTTAAGAACCCTTCCGAGGCCTTCAATGGCAGCTTTGTTTAGTTCCTTGAGGATCTCTCCAAAAAATTACCGGATACCTACTTTATATAGAAGACTTAGTGGGTGGCATGTGACAGAAAACTAGATTCAAACTGATTTAATTAGAGAGGAGAACTCCATTTCTTTCTAGTAAATGAAGGAGGAAAACTAGGTGAGGTTCAAGTTTCGGTCAGACTGGACACAGGTTATCTGATCAGAGACAAGTGAGTTTCTCTCCTGCCATGTGTATTCTTGGCTTTCCCTGCAGTGAATCTACGCCAGGAGACCATCACTGTTGATGATTACAAGGCGACCACCACAGCAGCCCTTCCTAACACGCCTGAGCATCTTTGGTACTCACTGGGTGCTGCTGTCTTCAAGTGAGCCACCTGCCTTCCAGTGAACCAATCTCAAGATAACTATTGCTATGCAGTGTGGTAAGCTGGCTGGCAGAGTCATTAGATTGAACTGAAGATGGCTTCTCACCTTCTTCTCACAAGAAGCAATTACCAAAAGGCTAAGCGCATTTTAGCAGCACAAGTTCAGGCCCTGTCTTAGGAACTTAAAACTCATACAACTATGGTCTCAATAATTCAGGTTTCGTGTGTGTGTGTGTGTGTGTTTGTGTGTGTGTGTGTTGTATGTGTGCTGTATGTGTGTGTGTTGTATGTGTGTGTGTGTGTGTGTGTTACATTGGTTGTTTCTAGTTTGTTGTAAACATCATGAGAAATGTCTGGAGAAACATTTCCTTCATACTGGAACTTTCCGTTTATACCAGAAAACCAAAAGTAAACAAAGCACATGGATCCTTAATAAGTTAAGTTTACTGAGAACAATGATGAAGGGGACAGTAGAAGACTCATCATTAGCTAGGAATGCTCAGAGGGAAAAAGAGATAGAAGGAGGTTTGATGACAGGTAGCAAAATATGGTTGGATAAGAGGAAGAAGTTCTAGTCTCACACAGCACAGTAGGGTGACTACAGTTTACTACAAGTTATTATCTATTTTATAAAATATTAGAAGAGAGACATCTGGTTTCCCACACAAATGAATTATAAATGATTAAGGATGCAAAAATGCTAATTACCCTAATTTGACCATTAAACACTATATCTATACATGCCTGAATTTATTTCCTAAATACTGGGAGACAGAATATTCCCTCTAGATGCATGCTTTGGTGTATCAATTATGTACGTAAACGTGAATTTATTTGGCAATCAGGAGAAATTGTGGAAGCCAGACTACATCTTATTCAAAGCAAATCTTTCAGCTCTGGTAGGATGTGGTGTGAGGGGAAGATAGATCTACATAGACTGAACATGGGTAACACCTGTAGAGGTGATCAGCGATCAGAATATGTGATGCATACAGAGGGCGTGTGTGAGGAAGGACAAACTCTACAAGGAGAGCACAGGTGTCAGGCTTCCACATTTAAGCTTGGACTTGAAGTAGATTAAGTCAGAGCCATACCAGAAACTTGACAATTGATGACAGTGGTGGACTTGGGAAAGTATAAATTCAAATCAAGGTGAATTTCCAACTATGCTAGATCACTTCAGCATCTAGCACTAAAGCAGTTTCTGAAGAGGAAACGCTTACAGATAGGATCTCAGACACAGAGATGGTTGTCTAGCATTCCTTGGTAAGAGTTGCCTTGGTGACAAGTCCAAGAATTAGGTTCTATTTCACTAGCGATAAACTCAGGAAGCAGGGCTGGGAAGGTGGCTCAGTGGTAGAGCATTTGCCTTGCATGCATGAGGCCCTGGGTTCGATTCTTCAGCACCACATAAGAAAAAAGGAAAAAGCAGGAAGTGGTGCTGTGACTCAAGTGGTAGAGCGCTAGCCTTGAGCTGAAGAGCTGAGGAACAGCGCCCAAGCCCACCCAGAGTTCAGGGCCCACAAAATAAAAATAAAATAAACCCAGGAAGCATAGCTCTTTCAACAGTCTCCCTTTCAAGCACATAGCATCTCTACCTTGTTGATAAGTAGCCATGATGGTTTAGTTGGGACATATTTCCAATTTGGGAGGGATGAACGCCACCTTGGGAAGACGGCCACAAAACAACTTTTCTGATTTGCAGGGCTCCTGAAATGTATAGCCAGTCAGACCAACGTTTGACCTTAATTCATTCAGGATAATAACCTGCTGTCCGTTTCCTAACATGAAAATGGTTCTTATAAAAAGAGCACCCTGGGATATTTATGAAGTTTGAATGATGAGCAATTCTCTGTCAATACATATTAGATAATATTTAATTTTTAGAGCAATACTAAAAGGAGATGCAGATCATGTTTTAATTTTGCATTGCATTGTATGAGACCAGAAGAGAAAAAGACTCAGAGATAATGTAACGTTTACCAAACTCTTTATGCACCTAAGGAGCAGAAAAACTAGCATTCAAACTCTTGGACATGTGGGTGAAGAATCTGAGTTTTCTCCATGGTCAGGTAGTGACGGATCCCAATCATCAAAACTTTTATGAAGGACTGTAGGTTGAAGTCAACAATTGACATGTTACCAGGTTGATAAGCCCATGGAGAAAGTATTGTACACTTTTATGAGGTCAGCTCTTAGGGTTGTTTGTTTGTGGGTTTTGGAGACCAGGTCTCACATGATAGCTTAATCTAGCCTCCACTTTTGAAATCTTCCTACTTCAGTCTCCTGAATGCTGGGGTTGTAGGTCTATCCCAACTTGTTCATAACTCAGACATGGTTTTTAAGAATGACACAGTCTTTTTGGCCAGAACTGTCATCTTCCAGTAATTTGCCAAAATGCAGGCACAAAGGAAAAGAGGAGAGATACACACATTTTCTCTAGGCCCTTCAGGAAACATGGAGCCCTTCCTTTGGCTACATACATGAGAATATACAAGAAGGGTGATGTTGTAGACATCAAGTAAAATGAGTGTTATTCAAAAGGAAATGCCCCACAAATGTTACCATGGTAAAACTGGAAGGGTCTACAATGTGACACAGCATGCTGTTGGCATCGTTGGGAACAAGGAAGTTAAGGGCAAGATCCTTGCCAAGAGGATTAATGTGCAGATTAAGCATAAGAATGGAGATAGCTTCCTGAAACCAGTGAAGGGAAAAGACCAGGACAAGAAGAAAGCCAAAGAGAAAGCAACCTGAAGGGCCAACTTGCTCCACACAGAGAAACACACTTTGTGAGAACCACAGAAAGGAGCCTGAGCTATTGGAACCTATTCGCCATGAATCCGTGGCCTAACAGATGTAAAGGCATAAAGGGAGCTAGATGCCAGTGGCTCACGCCTGTAATCCTAGCTACTCAGGAGGCTGAGATCTGAGAAACGCAGTTCAAAGCCAGCCCAGGCAGGAAAGTCTGTGAGACTCCTATCTCCAATAAACCACCAGAAAACTGGAAGTGGTGTTGTAGTTCATGTGGTAGAGAGCTAGCCTTGAGCTGAAGAGCTGAGGGACAGAGCCCAGGCAAACAGTTCAAGCCCCATGACCGACAAAAAAAAAAAAATAAGACATAAAGCATGGTTAGATGTTATGCTGAAAAATGAACTTTACAACTTTGGGGGGAGGGGAGGAAAGGGATGGGAAGGGGAAACAAAGGAAGAGGCAACAATGCTTGATAAGAAATGTACTCATTACCTTGTCCATGTAATTGTAACACCTCTGTACAGTATTTTCACAATAAAAATAGATAAATAAAAATAACACTGAAAAAAAGAATGACACAAGCATTTATAATAACTTTGAGGCTATATTCTGTATTCCAGTAGCAAGTTTTATACTCGATAATAACACCTTTATTACACAGCTATTCCAGAACTGAAGTGGAAATATACTGATTCACACCAGAATAAAGATGAACGTATTTATAATATATTATCTACTTGCTGGTCAACACAATAAATTGGATTAAAGGAAGAATGAGAAGCTCTTTTCTCCCCTATGGCTTAATGAAAGATGAGTTTAGTGGAAGAAGCTGGTTTGGCTGAACTTCTTTACAGAGACCTCTGTGACTGAGCAATATTGTTGTTTATCCATGTCTTCTTTGTACTGTTATGATTAGCCTAGATGATAACCCAACATTCTTGCCACTCCTTTGAAGTCGAAAGATCTAAAACACTCGACATAAAATAAATAACATCTTAATGCTACATTGTGAGAGAGAGGACTAAGCGGAACAAAGTTGTGTGGAAAAAAAAAAATGCAATCCCAGAGTTCCAGAGGAGCAGAGACAGTCATGTAACCCTAGAAGGGGGAACAATGACAGAACAAAATGCAATCACTTTTGTGAAAGATAAGGTGATCTACGGACTTCCAAGATGTTTGCTTCTAAAGGCTTCCATTGGCTTCCATTTCTCTATGCACAGTATTGGTGCTCCATTAAACTTAGAAAGATAGTCTTGGGTCTTGATGTTACAAAATCCTTTTCTCTTGCTAGAAAACCCTCTCATGCCCTTCTATTACAAGACCTATGCTATTTCCTCTGAGCATTTTCTTTATGTGCTTCTATGGAGACTCTAACTAGGGTAAGGGACTATCCCTTTAGCCTTTTGTTTTATAAACTCAAGGCTGGCACTCTACTATTTGAGCCCTAGTTCTACTTCTGGCTTTGTGGTGGTGAATCAGCTATAAGAATCTCATGGAGTTTCCTGCTCAGGCTGGCTTCAAACTGTCATCTTCAGATCTCAGCCTTTTGAAGAGGTAGAATTACAAGTGTGAGTCTCTGCTGATTGACACTCTGAACATTTCTCTCTCTCTCTGCTCTTGCCTTGTGCTCATCTTCCTTCCTAGCTACCTCTGCATGGGATCTTTCTTCATGTTATCATCATTCCCCTTGCTTTCTACCATTTAATTTATGTTATATAAATTTAAAAAAAAACAGTTCTTTCAATAGTTAACAGATATCTACTATATAATTAATATACAACTAACTTTATAATAGGAACCTTTCTGTTCCTATTAATTTTCAAAATCTAAAACTCAAAGACAGTAAAACAAAGAATGGAATCTAGTGCTGAGTCACACATATCAATAAACCCATAAGCAAAGCATCAGCCTTACTACTCATTAATGAAATAAGACACTATTGCCTACCTCTCTAATTAGCAAGGATTAGCATTGAATAATACTCACTTTTGGCAGGAGTACAGAGGAAGGACTTTGTCATACATTAGCAGTGGGAGGAAAAATATTTACAGCCTTGGCTCAATGCAAATTTGGCAATATGTAGCCAAGGAATTGCATGTTTACTTTGGCTTTTGATCCAAAGAAAATCCATTTTTAGTAATTTTTTAAAAGAAACATTTAGGTGGATTGAGAAATTTTCAAGGTAGGACAGTGTAAAAAATATGAAATGAGGGTGATGATGCAAATATCCAATTATAAGCATTCCACAGATGTGTAGTGATTGTTTTCTGTGTCTGAGACTCTAAGCCAGGCATGTGTATCATTATGGTGAAAATATGGCATTTGTCCAGTTGGGACAAAGTGCCCAAAGGGGCCGATTAGGTAGATACTATTCACAATGTGGAATGTTGATTTGTATGGCTTTAACCTTGTACTGAGGACAAACAAGCATATTACTAAGGAGACTATTAAAATAATGACAATTTAAACTGCATAAGAAAGAAAGATATTGAAGTGCATCTAATTTTACATAAGGTGATTCATACACAGTGTATGTCAATAGATAAACATATAAAGGAAGAAAATCTGTGCCTAGAAATTACCGAAATGTTAATATGGCTATTAGTAGGAACTGGAAATAGAAATTGGTTTCTCTTTTCTCCCAACTTTTACACACTGAAACATATGGTGTACTTTATTCAGAGAACTGCCGCTTTGGATCTAACCGGTTATTATGTCACAAGGTACTTGTCTAGATTCTCCACAGAACTAACCTTTCCCCAGTCCTTACGTTTCTGAGTTTCTCTGTGGGAAATAGCAAAATCGGTTTCTTCCCCTGTGCCTAGATTGACATCTCATCCTTCTGAGTGTAGTCAAAGAAGAACCTCTCCCTAAAGCCCCCACCCGAATGTTGGTGGGGCTAGAGAGATAGGTCATCTTACTTCTGAGCTTCACCTGCACGCTCTCCTTCCTTCATCACTCCAGTCCTGCATCACTTACAATGTGTTGATTGCTTCTGCTACTCTACTGGGATCTAAAACACACAGAGACATTCAATACTTCAGAGTTTCGACTCAGAGTTTACAGGATTAGGTTAGTTGTTAGGCACATAGTTAATACATGAACATACAAAAGACTAAAAAGCCAAGGGACCTCTCTTGATGACCACGGAATAGCACATCATTCAAAAGGAGAAAGCTTCGGTTGGATCACAAGCCCGCCCCTGCCTCTCCATCTCCATGAGCTCGGTGAGGTTGCTGCTCCCTTTGAAGGATCAATTTCCTGTTATGGATAGTGGTTTTGTAATGATGGTGAGATAATACAAACTATGGGGACAAATGAGCATTTTAAGTGTTCTGGTAGAAAGATAGCTCCACATTTATTTGCAGCTTAGGGAAGGGATGGATGTCTTATTTCATGATCTCTGTTTTGCTATCCAATAATGTCCTTCTGGAGTGTGAGCCCTTCCATTTTTTTGTAAAGGAGGAGCGGAGGGGAAATATCAGGGAGCATTGGAACCACATTTTAGAGTTACTTCATGCATTTCTCCTTGTTCACTTTTTGTATGAAGGAAAACGCTGGAAGCATGCAGAGTTGAGAGGCATTTGTCAAAATTAGAAGTTAGATTCAAGTTCAGATCTGTTTCTGTTCAAAAATCTACACTGAGCAAGGCAATGTGAAGCACCATCTATGCCACTTAACCAGTCTCGTGCTGGTCCTAATTCTCTTGCCTTTGCATAAAATAACATTGTAGCTGAGCAAAGAGTACCCAGTTACCTCACTCTCCATCCATCTGCTAACTATCCTGTTTGGAGCCTGGCTTCCATCTGTAATCCATTGTGAAAGCATGTCATTAATGAGACGCTGGGAACAAACAGAAATTGTACTTCCTCCCTAGGCTCTGTTACAAGCTGCCTAATTGGGATTTATGAGTAGCCATGATAAAAATTTCTGCATAATAAAATCCTGAGATCACTATTGAACTCTTAAATAATAGACACATAAAGCTTCAAAGACTGATGAGTAAATCAAATGTGTCTCCACATTGCAAGCATATGTGATGTGTGTGTGTGCATGCAGATGTATAAACAAAGAAGTTTATTTATACGAATTAACTCTACAAATTACCTAATATCTGCTCTTTACTAATTCAACCCGAAGCAGATTAAGTATCATTGAAGAGCCTTTCACCGTATCTGGAGCTGGATAGCCTTCCTCCCGGGGTACCATCCTCTGAGCCCATTATAAGTGCCACATGCCCAATTGTCTCCACTTTGATTGGGGAGACAAAGAAGATAACAACTACAACAACAGCAATAATAATGAGTTGTCATCTCTGACTAGCACTCAAAAGCTATGGAACAGCCTTTCAATTACTTAAATCTTAAACTATCCAACCATATAACAAGAAAAATTAAATGATCTTACTCTTTAGCAGAAATAAGTACAGTCGAGTGCCATCATTTTGGGTGTTAAACATGTCACAAAGCCTCACACACTGAAGTCTGGGCATGAGTTCAGTTTGTTATCCAGTCTTGTGGTAGTATTAGGTGGTAGTAGAATCTTTAGGAGGCAGGGCCCAGGGGGAGGAAGATCTGTCATTAGGGGTGTATCACTGGGTTTGAAGATCTCTTTTCATTTCCCAAATACCAGGAAGTGAGCATCCTTCTCCACTGTACACTTTTAATGTGCCTTACTGCCAAAGGTTCAAAGTGATAAAACCAATGGACCATCAATGGTTGCCTCCGAAACCCTAAGCTAAAGCAAAATCTTCTAATTTTAAATGGATTTCCCCCCCCCCTCAGGTATTTTGTCCCAGAAATGGGAAACTAACACTCAGAATCATTCTGCAAGGCCAGAGAGCTAATGTGTATCTGTGTTTTCTGTGCAAATTCCTTCACCGTGACTTAAGAATTTTGAAGTGCAGATGTTTTTGTTTAGAGTTGGGTACAGTGACATATATGTCTGTGACACTACCAACAGGAAAATCAACTTCCAAGATCAACCAGGGCAAAAAGTTAGTGAAATCTTTTTCTCAAAAAGAAGCTGTGATGTGGAGGGGGGGATTGGGGGAGAGAGGGGAATAATGTCACATTCCTATGTAGCTAGCTACTCAGGAAGGAAAGAAATGGAGATTGAAATTCAAGGCTAGTCCAGGCCAAACCTGAAAACTCAATACGAAATAAACAAACCTAAACAAAAGAAACAAAATTAAACAATAATCTAAAAAGCAAAAAAGATTAGAAGCCTTATTGAAGTGGCAGAATGCTTGCCTGCCAAGTTTGGGGTCCTGAGTTTAAGCCCAAGTACCAGAAAAAATAATTTAAAAAATGTTTCCGATCCAGAAAGGGACCACCGTCAGGATGCAGATTTTCTTCAAAACCCTTAGAGGGAAAACCATCACACTTGAGGTTGAAGCCTTGGATGCTATACAAAATGTAAAGGATGAGGAAGGCATTCCTCCTGATCAGCAAAGACTGATCTTTGCTGGTAAGCAGCTGGGAGATGAATGTACTTTATCTGTCTACAACATTCAAAAGGACTCCACTCTTCATCAACTAATGAGACTTCAAGGTGGTGCTAAATAAAGGAAGAAGTTTTACACCACTCCAAAGAAGAACAAGAAGAAGAGAAAGAAGGTTAAAATGGCTGTCCTGAAAAACTATAAAATGGATGAAAAAGGCAAAAGTAGCCGTCTCCGTCAAGAGTTCCTTTCAGATGAATGTGGTGCTGGAGTTTTTATGGCTAGCCAGACATTACTGTGGCAAGTGTTGTCTAACTTACTTTTCAACAAGCCAGAAGACAAGTGATTGTGTATGGATTAATAAAGGGCATAAACTAAAAGCAGGAAAATGTTTGTTTGAATTACATACAGATAGAAGCAGTATATGTCACGACATAGAATAGGAAAAGTACATAAAGTTGTCCTTGTCAGACAAGGAGAATTTCAGGAAGTGATGGGATGTGCAGTGGAGGAAGGGATGGTGATTGACATGTGTTGAAAACCCAAGTTTGGGCTGGGAAGGTGGCTCAGTGGTAGAGCACTTGCCTTGCATGCATGAGGCCCTGGGTTCGATTCCTCAGCACCACATAAGCAAAAGAAAAAATCCGGAAGTGGTGTTGTGGCACAAGTGGTAGACAGCTAGCCTTGAGCTGAAGAACTGAGGGTCAGCGCCCTGGCCCAGAGTTCAGGCTCCACAACCAGACCCCCCCCCACAAAAAAAGAAAACCCAAGTTGCTGGAGCTTTTTACAGTATTGATGTCCATTCCCAAAGTCACTTTTCAGGCCTCTTCATGTCACAAACACCTACCCAGTCACTCAGACCCAAACCCTTGGAGTCCTTAATTCTCTTTCCTTTGCATCACCATCCATCACAAAAACTTTGGCCAATCCGAGATCAGTTTTTGATCACTAGGTCTTCCAGCCTCCTAACTAGTATCCCCCTCCTTCACCTTTGCCACCTAGACTCACACTCTGCCCCATGTGAAGTTTCTAGAAGGCATGCAAGATAATTTCAATTCCTCCAATTCCTTGGTTCGTTTGAAGGGTAATAGTGACATTGATACTGTACTTAAATATGGTTGTAGCAGCACCTCTGTAGCTCATGTCTATAATCCTAAATACTCAGGAAGGTAGGATCTGAGCACTGCAGTTAAAATCCAGCCTAGGAAGGAAAGTCTGAAACTATTTCTAATTAACCACCAAAAAGCCACAAGCGTAGATGTGGTAGAGTTCTAGCCTTAAGCAAAATGTCATTGACAACACGCTGGTCCTGAGTTAAAGCCCCAGAACCAACGTGCATACATGTGCATGTACACATGCATGCACACACACACACACACACACACACACACACACACACACACACACACACACACACAAAGAAACTTAGATGCATTTAGAATACTTTAAACAAGAACATTTACAGGTGAGATTATAGATTCTGCCTTTGCTACACAAGGTTGTGGAAGAAGCAGATGGGGATACAGATACACTGACTTAGTGGTGAAAAACCTGAATGATCCCATTTTGGGTTTCTAAATAGAGTTTCACAAAGCCAAAATATATTGACTAAATCAAGGTCTTATCCATAGCATCTGGGGAAGAATTCATGCCCACGCTCAAATAGGTCAGTGACTGAATTCACTTCTTTGTGTGTGGTTATAAAGCTAAAGTCCATGTTTCCTTTAGTGCTTTTCCCAGGGTTTCTCCATAAAGCCCATAGGAGAAAGCCATCAAGTCCCACTGGGTCTTTGAGTTTCTCTAACTTCTTCTGCCACCACTGTAACTCCAGCTGGAACAAGTCCTCTCCTTCTAGGGACTGGAGTGACTTGGCTGAGGCCTCCTGGATTGTTGGTTCTGGTTCCTTTCATTGTTTTAAGTGCATAACCTTCCATTTCATCAGCAAAGCCTTCAAGCCATGTATAGTCACAGAGGATGGAGGAACTGACACCTTGAGAAGCCATTCTGCCTACCACAGGAGCCACTGGATGTGTTAGAAGAGGCAAGGCACACAATCACTGAATCTCTTTAAATAATGATTTCTTTGTCTGTGGCTACCTTTCAGCACTTGGCTTCTTTCCCTTCCAGGACCCATGATAGAGATGCCTGCAGGGCCTCTGCTGGGAAGGCCATTACAAGCCAGCAGCCGCACACCATGCCAAGTGATGCTGTGCTTCAACTCCACATGGATAAGACAGAGTGGAGGAGAGTCTCTGCTGCCACAAATGGTGGGTCTCAGCTGCATCCCCATTTCTGGAGAATTTATGAGTGGAGCACATGCCAGGGGGCACAGAGAGCTTCTCTCCCAGAAGCAGATGCTACAGAGTCTCCTACTTAAAGCAACCTCCTCTCTAGCACTCCCAGCTACTGACTGCCAGATGGCCACAGCTGAATCCACAGCTGAATAGATGTCTGCTCTTGGCACCAAATGCACCACAGTGGGGCTGGTTAAGGACCCGAGGTGGTATGGCAGGCCATCAAGTGCAGAGGAACAATACAAACTCTCAGGGTGTTTCAAAGGCACTGCGTTAAATACTTTTGTAGAAATTAACTCAACCCTCCAAATATTCTCATGGAGGTATCTAGTGATTTTTATGCTTTTTTTTAATATGGAGAGACCAAGGCTTTGAAAAATTGAAGTCGTTTAGAGATAGTTCAAGGAATAATAACAACAGAGAGCTGGATTTTTGAACAGAGACAGAATTTTTTATCAGTCTCTGTAACTCTAAATACTAAATGATCTAAAACAAACATCAGGTACTTTTTAGCCCTCTTCCCCAGGCTTCAAGACATGGAATCTGACTTGGTATTAGTTCAGACAGACCCAAGAAGATGCCATCATAATGAACCACCTTTATTTGCAGGTAAGTGGAGCAGAATGTTTGTCTCTCTCATAAAATGTCATGCAAAGGTGATGAATAGAAAATTGAAGCTGCCATCAAAAAGGATATGTGTATCCAAGAGAAGCTTGGAGAATTGAAACCCAGTGAAGGGTTGGAGAAGAGGGAGGGAAAAAAGTGGGGGTAGGGAAATGGGTAATTCCAGAGTCACTTTAGGAATTGTGGTAGGAAGTTGTAGTTCAGAACTGATATCTTTATCTTGAACATTTATTGAGTGATGCTTAATTACCAAAAAACCAAGTCATACTCTCTATGCAGGTAATGTCATTTAATCCTCACATTACCCTTATGAAGAATGTTAGTACCGCTGGCTTATACATGGAGAACTCAAAAGTGAAAGATTTAAATAGCAGAACCTATTCCAGCTATCTATCTTCATGCCCCAGTTGGCTATGTTCTCTAGGCAAGCGTCTTGCAAGACAAATTGAATCTGAATTGTAGCCTTACTTCAGAGTCACCTGGGTGTACCTGTTGGTCAGAGCACCCACTTCCCACATTCAGAGAGGAAGGAAGTATCTCCACTCCCTGATAGGGAATGTCATTACAAGACTCTGATAAAGCATACATTCTGCCCTCTGTGGGTATCATTCATCTGATTCATTACATAAAGTAGCTATAAAACAGTTTAAAACCATTCATCTCCATAGTTTTGCACACTGTAGAAACTGAATATCAATATCAGATTGACTCCCAGGCTTACTCTTGCTTTCCCTATCACCCTACACCTGTTATTTGACAGTTATCAGTGGGTTGCATTTTGCCATGTTCATTCACAAATGCAAAGTATTTTAGTATTGTTTATCTTCTGGCATTCTCTTTCCTTCAAATAGTCCCACAATTACAAACATTCCATATATTAGATACATATATGAGAGAAAAATATAACCTTTGCTGTGAATCTGACTTAATTCATGATAATCTCTATGACCATTCATTTCCCTGAAATGAATTTCCTATTTCCATTCCCTTTATTGTTGTTGTTGTTGGTGGTGGTTGTGGGCCTTGAACTCGAAGCCTGGGCAGTGTCCCTGAGCTCTTTTGCTCAGGGCTATCATTCTACCCCTTTGAATCACAGTGCCAGGTTAGGTTTTCTGGTACTTAATTGGATTTGAGTCTCTCATACTTTTCTGTCCAGGCTGGCTTTAAACTGCAATCCTCAGATCTCAGCCTCCTGAGTAGCTAGGATTGCAGGGACGAGCCACCAGCTCCTGGCTTCCATTCATTTGTATGGCTCAATAGTACTTCACAGTTTATATGTTACACATGTTCTTGCAGCTGTTGGACCACTGGCTCATCTCCATACCATGACTATTGTAAACAGTGCTGAAATGAAGATGCAAGAGTTTCTATTGTAACCCTATTTATATTTATTTGGATAAGTACCCCAATAATACTATCATTGGATAATAATGGTAGTTTCTACTTTCAACTTTTTGAGCAACCTGAATACTGATTTTTATAGTGTTCTCACTAGTTGACACTCCCACCAACTGTGTGCTGGGCTCTTTGTCCTCCACATCCTATTCAGCATGTGTTGTTGTTTGTAGTTTTGATGATGGTCCTTCTGACTGGGTTAGATGAAGTCTCTTTATTATTTTAATTTGCATTTCATTTATTGGCTGGAATGTGGAGTGTTTTTAGATATATGTATGGTCATTTGTACTCTTTCAAGAATTATCTGTTAATTTCATTTGCCATTTGTTAGCTGGGGTGTTGACTCTTTGGGAGTTTGAGGATGCTTCTGAACTCACAGGATAGTTTAGTTATTAAGACCTTGCCAGATATATAGCTGGCAATGATTTCTTCTCATCCAGCAGGGTGTCTCTTCAGTGAATTGACTCTTTTCTTTGTAGAAACTTTCCATTTGGTGCAATCCCATCTGCCAATCCTTGCCCTTACCTACTGAGGGGTTATTTATTATTAGGATTCTATTCAGAACAATAATGACTATGCCAATATGTTATAGGATCTTCCCATACACTGATGTTTTCCTGCAGTAGTTTCATAGTTTTGGGCTTCACAGTAGCAAAGACTAAAAGAAATAAGGAATGACAGAAATATAAAACAGTTTCTGCAGAGAAGGCCAATAGTGGTAGCCTGGGCGGGGGGAGGTTGAATGGAGAAGGAGGGAGAATATAGCCAAAATATTTCATGTACTTGTGTGAAAATGGAAGGGTGAAACTTATTGACATTAGTTTGAGAAACAAGAGCAGGGGTATGAGGTTGGGTGATGGAAAGTCCAAGTCTCGTCAAGATATGCTAACACAACATCCCTTTGTATACTCAACTGATGCTAATAAACATGTGAAAATAAAACAAATGAAGTAAAATAACAAAATAGCATTAATCTCATATCTGTATTTTAGCATGTCTAAATCATGTCCTAAAATACTAATGAGAGATTGGATTAGGAATATATTTATGATTTCTAATATCAACATCATAAACATGCTGTACTTAAAAAAATGAGTTTAAAAGGCATAGATTTTTGTTATCCACGCATAGGAAGCCTTCAAAAACTAGCAATATTTTCTTTCAGGTGGCACAATTTTGTGAGTAGTTCTTCCATGGATTTAGATACTTATGGCTATGTTTTCTTTGTCATTCAAATGTAACCTTTAGGGAAAATATATAAATGACCTCTACTTGGCCTACTTTCTGCTTGTGTGAAGTGGAAAGACCAGGACAGACAAGCGATTAGCAAAGTGTGCTCATTAGCATTCTGATTATGGAAACATACAAAAGATCCTGAAATCCAATAATTTAAACTGAGTTCAGCAAGAGTTTTGTTGCAAGATTTCACAGAGTCTATAATGTTTCCTTTGGACACTATTTTCTGTTGTCCATTAATTTTCTTCTCCAAGATCACCTTAGTGGGCTTGAAGTTCATAGACTAAGTTTGGAAAAAATGTAGTGATTGGAGAATCATTTTGAACATGTGTTTCTGTAGAAGGCACAAATTCTGCATGAATAGGGAATAGAATTCTCCATCCCAAAGGAAAAGAAGAAACAATAGCAACAAAAAAGAATTTACTCAATTTTACATGCTTCCCTCTTTATTAATTTTGAACCTTATTGTTATCCTTTACATATTTCTCTCTTAAAATCTAATGTGAGATGGCTCTTTCAAAATCTTGCTTTCCATATCACTATTGCCATGTTTCTGTTATGCAGTACTTATTATGGGTCAGGAGGTTGTCAATTTCTCCTTGTGACCTGAAACAATCAGAAGTATTACCATTGCTTTTTTTTTTTTTTCTAAACGATGAAACAGACGATTAGGAATGTAGAGAAATTTGTCTAAGGTCTAAAAGGACTAACAGGAGGCAGGATTTGAAACCAGATCCAGAAAAGTCTGACAACTTATGCTCATACACAGAAAGCGTTTTCTTCTTGTCACACAACTGCCATTAAAATAGTAATGGACTCACTTCCCACAGATGACTCATTTTATTAGCAATGGGCCTTGTATTTCCATTCATTAGGTATGCCCATTCTTAATCCATTACTAATACTTCCCAGACCTCATACATCTGATCTGGATATTGTTGCTAATTTCTTTCTTTCTTCCCTCCTTTCTTTTTTCTTTCTTTCCTTCCTTTCTTTCTTTCATTTTTCTTTCTTCTTTCTTTCTTTAGATAAATGTTGATCTTATTTGCAAGTTAATGTAAGTATATATATGTTAATAAAAAGTAGATACTTTTTTATTATTATTTCTTATATTACTTATATATATAGTGGTTATCAGAATATAACATTTTTGGTAATAAGCTATACTAAGGCATCCATGCATACCAAAGCTTTAATGTTTATTTTTACATGTAATTATTTTTTAATATTATACTGCTTTCATTTATAGTTTCAAAGCCTATATTATTAACTTATTTTCCTGGACCTATATGACATTTTCAAACTTGTTGCAAGGACAATTTTAAATCCCATAGAAAAATGGTGCATCCAGATCTGCATAAATAAATGGTGGTTGTTCATTTTATTATTTCATACATTACTACTATTATTACAGATAGTGTTGCTTTATAGTCTCTAAGCCTTAACTTTAGTTCTTCTTTTCTGTCTTTGATTCTGGTTTCCTTCTTCATCTACAATTCAAACTCATGTTTGTGTTGCATGGCTTTGCAATCTCTGGTATATTCTATCTGGCCCATCTCAGCCACAAGTCATTTCCTCTGTGCTGAGTCTCAATGGACAGGCCATTGTTTGGGTGAAATGTAGCATACAAGTGCCATTTATGTTCAAAGCCCTCCAAGGTTCAGTGCCAATTGCTTCAATTCACATTCCCATGGAAACAAGATTAAGAATTAGAGCTAAGTGATTAACTCAATAGATATTGGTTGATCATTCATATTGATAAGCCCTGTGTGGGAAATACATTTATGTATGTCTTAGTCCTTTATGTGTTACTATAATATATATTATAATATTTATAACATATAATATATAGTATAATATATATTATATATCTAATATATACTATATTATATATAGTAAATATAGTATAAGGTATATATACTATATAATATAGTATGTATATTTATATATAGTATACATACACTATATAACATATATAGTATATATATACTATATAGTATATAATGTATATTATACATAGTATATATAATATATATTATATATAGCATGTATATACTATATACTATAGTATATATAGTATATATACACTCTATAGTATATATTCTATTTATACTATGTACTATATTATATTATAAATTATATATTGTACATAGTATATATACATATTATATATAGTATTTACTGTATAATATATACTATATAGTATATATTATACATACATATATTGTGAGGTTTATTTGTTTAGGGCAATGCTGAATACAAATAGCACACCACTGGCATCTTAGCAAGGACCACCAGGCAGATCTGCCATAACATGGTGGAAAAGTAGAAAGGAAATATATAGATAGGGAAAGGGCAAGTGTGGGAACATGGAAGCAAGAAGCCAAGCAACAGAGAGGCTCGCTTTCAAGTTCAGCCCACAGCTGGAAACTAATCTACTCCACCCATTTGAGTGAAGCCTATGTGACCCAACCACCTTCCTCTATATCCTCTTAGAGGTGTTACCACCTTCACATTATGCAATGAGGACAGAGCTTTTGGCACAGGAACATTCAGGGGGACAAACAGGATTCCAGTTTTGGAGCAGGAAGCAGAGAGCACAGACAGAACCTGTCTCCACTTTCATGGAGCTGACAGTCTACTAACGGAGGAATTCTTTTTCGTTATATTATATTATATTGTATTGTAAAGATGCTGTACACAGGGGTTACATTTACATGAGTAAGGTAATGAGTACATTTCCTATCAAGCGTTGTTACCCCCTCCTTTGTTTTTCTCCTACTATCCCTTCCCTCCTCCACCTCTCCCTCACCTCCCCCCAGAAGTTGTAAATTTTATTTCCAACATAGCGTCTTGTGAGTGTCATTGTTGCAATGGGTCAGCCTGTATCCTTGTGTCAGCATTTGGTTATTCCCTTCCCCTCCCCAAATTAGAAAAATGTATATACAAGATGCAGGGTACCAAAATCAAATACAGTGACAACAGGGGATATACCATAGGGGGAAGAACATACAGAAACAAAAAAATCTCATAGTACATTAAAAACAACAGCAGAGTAAAGCCATTTGTGTCCATATCTTGGGGTTCACTTTGCTTAGCATCATCTTATATGGTCATATGTATATAGCTTGTGAGCTTTTCTGCTCATCTGATAAGATTTTCCTAGACATATACTAATTATAGCAAAAAGGGAAAAAATGGGACCTATATTTCTTTGGGTCTGGCTTACTTCACTTAACATGATGTTTTCCAAGTCTTTCCATTTCCTAAGAAATGGAATGGTGTCATTCTTTCTAATGGAAACATAGAATTCCATTATATATATGTATATATATATATATATATATATATACATATACACACACATATACATACACACATATTACATTTCCTTGATCCATTATCTATGGAAGGGTATTTTGGTTGGTTCCATATCTTAGCTATGGTGAATAATGCTGCAACTAACATACAATGAAAGACCCAGAATAGTGAAAATAATCCTTAGCATAAAGAACAGTGGTGGAGTAATATCAATACCAAACTTCAAACTCCATTACAAAGCCATAGTAATCAAAATAGCTTGGTACTGGCACAAGACCAGACCTGAGTACCAATGGAATAGAACTTTAGATCAAGAAATGAACCCACAGATGTATAGTCACCTAATCTTTGATAAGGGAGCTAAAAAATAGAATGGAAGAAAGACAGCCTCTTCAATAAATGGTACTGGCAAAATCGGTTAAGCACCTGAGGAAAATTAAGTTAGATCCTTACATATCACCCTGCACTAGAATCAACTCCAGATGGATAAAAGACCTTGAACTCAAAGCAGATACCCTGAAAACATTATAGGAAGAAATAGAAGAATCTCTAAGGCTCCTTGGCACAGGCCGAAATTTTCTTAATAAAGACCCAGAAACACAACAAATCATAGAAAGGTTTGACAAATGGGATTGCATGAAACTACAGAGCTTCTGCATGGCAAAGGACATAGCTAGATCAATAGAAAGCCCACAGATTGGGAGAAGATCTTCACTAGCCATACAACAGACAAGTGCCTCATATCTAAAATATGCTTAGAACTCAAAAAAATTAAATTCTCCAACAATAAATCCTCAAAAAAACCCACCTCATTAATAATTAGGCTAAAGACTTAAAGAAAGACATCTGAAGAGAAAATAAGAATGGCCAGTAGACACATAAGAAAAGCTCTACTTCTCTGGCCATAAAAGAAATGCAAATCACAACAACACTGAGATTCCACCTCTCCCCAGTTAGAATGGCTATGACATTGCCCCATTTGTTAGAAAATGGAAAGACTTGGAAAAAATTATATTAAGTGAAGTAAGCCAGCCCCAAAGAACATAGGTCCCATATGTCTGAGACAAGCAGAAAAGGTCAGATAAGTTGATGTTAAGTGAAATGAACCCCAAGTTAAGGACACAATTTTTTTTTCTTTCTGGCTATTGTGTCTAACATATTTATAAGATATTTCTTTGTTACTTTGTATGTACCTCCCCCACGGTATAACCCCTGTTTTCACTGTATTTGATGTTGATATAATTTGTGGAGGGGAAGGGAAAAACAAATTGTTTAAATAGGGATACAGGTGGACCCATTGCAACAATGAGATGTACAAGATGTTATGTCAAAAATGAACTTTACAAGTAGTAAAGCGATGGGGGAGGGTCGGGGAGATGGGAAGGAATGGGAAGGGGAAACAAAGGAGGAGGCAACAATACTTGATAAGAAATGTACTCATTACCTTGCCCAGGTAATTGTAACCCTTCTCTTCTGTATTTTCACAATAAAAAAGTCTAATAACAACAGATGCTGAAGGAGATGTGGCCCAAAGGGAACCCTACTGCATTGTTGGTGGGAGAGTAAATTTGTTCAACCACTTTGGAAAACAGTATGGAGGTTCCTCAAAAGACTACACATAGAGCTTCCCTATGATCCAGCAATCCCACTTCTGGGCATTATCCAAATAGAAGAGGAATTTTTAAAGCAGATCCAGCAATCCCACTTCTGGGCATTATCCAGATAGAAGAGGAATTTTTAAAGCAATGTGAATTGTCTAAAGAAGACCAACAAGTGTTCTAGAGCTTTTAAACCAAGGGAGCCAGAATTTAGGGGATGAGAGATGTGACAGAGTACTTGTATAGCTGAGACTAGAAGGACTCAATGAAGTAGGAGACTGCAATATGTTAACCAACACAAGAGCAGCAGAACATGCAAGGCCCCAAAGAAATAAGTGGGTGAAGCTGGGACATAGGAAATGTGGTCTAATTTTAACCTTCCTTTCCATGGAGTTGTCAGGACTAAATCCTAAGGTGGCCATTGAAAAGTCCCAGGGAAGCCAAGCGCTGATAGCTCACACCTGTAATCCTAGCTACTTAGGAGGCTGAGATCTGAGGTCACTCCCAACATGGGCAGGACAGTCTGTGAGACTCTTATCTCCAATAAACCACTAGAAAATGGGAAATGGCTCTGTGGTTCAAGTAGTAGAGTGCTTGCCTTGAGCTGAAGAGCTGAGGGACAGCACCTAGGCCAAGAGTTCAAGCCACACAACCAACAAAAAAAAAAATCACAGGGAGGAAGTTGACATGAACTTGTGTGTGTGTGTGTGTGTGTGTGTGTGTGTGTATTTAAATCCCTTAAAGTACCTGGAGTAAGCCAAGTGGGTTTGGAGAGTCTAATGAAGGTACTCTTACTGTAGTCCAATAGGAAGCAGGTTGTAGCCAATCTCCAAGGGTTTGGGGGGTTTTGTTTTGTTTTTCCTGCTTTTATATTAGCTGATTTTATGTTTACCCTGAGGAAATCATAGCCACATTTGGTATAGATGTCTTTCAACAAAAACACTGAGATTTCCTTAAATTGTGACATTAATGTTCCAGAGATAAATTTTCTTTGGAATTGGGCTACTCTCAACTATCTCTCTTCAATTACAATTCCCAAAGAGGTTTCCCAATAAACAAGTTTTAATAAGTCAAACTGGGGTATGTGTGTATGAGTGTGTGTGTGTGTGTGTGTGTGTGTGTGTGTGTGTGTGTGTGTGTTCTACTTTAGAAATTAGAAATGTCCTGGAAGAAAGATAGAGTGCAGGAGAAACCCTAGTCAGTCATTGAATTAGTATTTATTGGGAATGCTAATTATACATTTGTTATGAATTCAGCACTGTCCTAAACGTTGGAATATATTGGAATGCAGGGAATGAAACCAAGTAGAGTTCTCCATCTCTCTCTCCCAATGCTTCTCCATGCTCTTAATTTGAAAGAAAAAAATGCAGCATTTTCAATTCACAAGAGTTTGTCTTTTCAAGTTTACTCTCCCACCAACAATGCAGTAAGGTTCCCTTCTGTCCACATCCCCTCCAGCATCTGTTGTTATTAGAGTTCTTCTAACTGGGGTGAGGTGGTATCTCAATGTTGTTTTGATTTGCATTTCTTTTATGGCTAAAGAGGTTGAGCATTTTTTCATGTGTCTATTGGCCATCCTTCTTTCCTCTTCGGAGAAGTTTCTCTTTAAGCCTTTAGCCCACTTATTTATTGGGCAGTTGTTTCTTTGAAGATTTGTTTGGGGGGGATTTAATTTTTTAAGTTCTAGGTATATTTTAGATATGAGACCCTTGTCTGTTGTATGGCTAGTGAAGATCTTCTCCCAATCCGTGGACTTTCTATTGATCTTGCTAGCTATGTCCTTTGCCATGATGAAGCTCTGCAACTTCATGCAATCCTATTTGTCCAACCCTTCTTTGATGTGTTTCTGGGTCTCTATTAAGAAAATTTCGGCCTGTGCCAAGGAGACCTAGGGTTTCTCCTATTCCATCCTGTAATGTTTTCAGAGTGTCTGCTTTGACTCTGAGGTTTTTGATCCATTTGGAGTTGATTCTGCTGCAAGGTGATATATAAGGACCTAAATTTAGTTTCCTACGAGTAGTTAACCAATTTTGCCAGCACCATTTACTGAAGAGGCTGTCTTTCTTCCATTCTATTTTTTTAGCTCATTTATCAAAGATTATAGTATGGAGGTTCCTCAAAAGACTCCACATAGAGCTCCCCGGCAATCCACTTTTGGGCATCGACCCAAACGATCACAAACAGGACCACAGTAAAGCTACCAGCACGACTCTGTTTATTGCAGCATTATTTACAATAGCTAAGATATAGAACCAACCCAGATGCCCCTCAGTAGATGAATGGATCAAGAAAATGTGGAATATTTACACAATGAAATTCTATGCCGCCATCAGAAAGAATGACATTGCACCATTTGTTAGGAAATGGAAAGACTTGGAAAAAATTATATTAAGTGAAGTAAGCCAGGCCGAAAGAAACATAGGTCCCATGGTTTCCCTTATTTGCAGTAACTAGTATATGTCTGAATCAAGCAGAAAAGGTCAGATAAGTTAATGTTAGGGGAATGAACCCCAAGATAAGTATTAAAATGTTTTTTGTTTTTTTTCCTTTCATGCAATTGTTTCTATCATATTTATAAGATGATTTCTATGTTGCTTTGTATGTCCCTCCCCATAGTATAACCCATACTTTCACTGTTTTTGATGTAGGTATAATTTGTGGAGGGTAAGGGGAAAAAAAACAAATCATTTAACTAGGGATACAGGTGGACCCATTGTAACAATGAGATGTACAAGTCATTATGTCGAAAAACGAACTTAACAACTTTGGTGGGGAGTGGAAAGAGGATCTGGGGGGGAGGGGAGGAGTATGGGAAGGGATAGGAAGGGGAAACAACGAGGAGGCAACAATGCTTGATAAGAAATGTACTTGTTATCTTGCCCATGTAATTGTAATTCTCTGTACGGTATTCTCACCATAAAAAAAAAAGAGTTAGTCTTTTCATTTCAGCAATGTGATCTTATACGAGTTACCTTTCTCAGTGTGAAGTGTTTTTATCTGCGATGCCAAAGGATTCAGATGCAAGGAGTTTAAGAATAATATCTAGGGCTTTTCTAGGAACTGAGAAAGCATGCCTCAGTCACTGAGTACAGGATGTGACCCCATTTTCATAATTAAGACTAACTCAGGTTCCTAAATTTATGTTATAATGTAAGGGTTCTGTGCACCAAGGTATATATTTGGTAACAAATTTAATGACTTCATTAAATCTATCATTCCCCTTTGACTGTGAGATATGGATAACTTTTGTATAACACAATATTTTAGAGACTCCAACAGCAGAAAAAACTAATGTCTACTTATAGCCAAATTATGATATACAGTCCTCTATATCATGCTAATACTGTGCTCTTGGTAACTTGGAAGACAATAGTAAAAATGTATGCATATAAATTTGTATACACGTATACAAATATGTCTCATTCTCTCTCCATAAACACAAGTAACTACACAAATATTTGAATTGTGTGTGTGGCCTATGTAGCACAAATACAGGCAGGGTGGGAGACAACTTTGAAATTTGCAGTAGTTTAAAAGGAAGTGCTGAAGTAATACAAAATACTTAAGTAATTTCTGTGGCTTTAAAATAGTGATACTATTGGTAATTTACTCACTCTTTCCACTCATCTGCCCCAGGCTGCAAACAGCAGCCTTGTTGGATAATTTCCCTCTTCTTCCTGCTGCTCACAGAACAGCTACTTCCCTTAAATTAGAACACCCAATACCCATCCCTGCTCATTTCAATTGGCAACAGAGCTTCTATCAGAAAAGTCACAGCCTGTAGACAGACAGCTTCAAGCGCTTAAAAAAATAAACAAATAAATAAAAAAGATCCAATGGTCTCTGATTTGCAACCTTCTATCTACTGAGGTTTTGAATAATCTTACCTTTTCCAGGAGTAGTTCCAGCAAATGATCTATATGCTCAAATAAAAGATTCCTTAGTGTGGAAGTTAAAAATGAAAAGTCAGGGATCAACCTGTTTCATTCATCAATTTAGTTGTAGCAGGTTATCATTTGGATGAAACATCAAACTCATTTATCCGGAATGCTAGTCTCTAGATCACATCATTTTCATTTCTGTCAAACTTATCCAAGGGACAGAGTTTTTCAATCCCTGTATGCTAGTCTCCCTTGATCTGATTAACCATGCCTATTCTACATCCCTCTGTTTTCACTATTTATCCATTCACCTTGCAAGCCCAGGCCTATGATCTCTATCATGTAACTACTTAATTCAACTTCCTTTCAAAAGTGATCTTTTTTTTTAAAAAAAAAAAAAGCCTGTTTACAACAGCATCTAAAACCTAGCATCTGTGAGGTTAAGGCCCCAGGAATAATTACTAATGTGTATTAAAGTCCCTTGTCAAAAAAATAATGGTTTAAATGATTCTGCCAGTGACCTCTTTAAGGAATCTCAATTGAGGTCTTTTCAAACTAAGGTGAACTTCTTTATTCCAGTTACAGTAATTGAGAAAGTGCTCTATGATAGTCACTGTTTTATTAGGACTCAAATATGCAGGCATTGTCCCCCCTAGGGTAGGAGGGTGAAGTGCCCTGGGGTAGAAGGAGAAGACAGCATTTCATATGTAATCTTATGGGATTCATTGCATAAGTGTCACTAAGGCTCCTCTTAGACACTTTAAAAATTAAAATAACTGTTCCTCATATTCTTTTGTGAAGGGCCAGAACCCATGTTCTGCAAGACTGCTCTACAGACATCCCATGTGTAAGCTGTTCTGTAACTCATTGCAATATATGTATTTGTCTGCTTAGTGTTTACACTATGTCAGGAATTGGCCTAAAAGCTTTTCGTTTATTTTTTTCAAATTCCTCTCAGTATTCGCAGAAATCTATGACACAGCTTTTTATTTGTATTTTTTCCTTCATTTTACAGGTGAGGAAAAACTGATGTTTAGAAAAATTGAGTAACTTCAATATCACCCACCTAATCATTGGCATTGCTGAGACTCTAACACTAGTCTGATGACAAAATGTTATGCTTTTAGTTGAATATAGAGTATAAAGTCGATTTTGTCCTATATATGTAGAAAAACTACTCTTAGACATCTCTTGGGGAGAGAAAGTTTGTTTTATGCCTCAGGAACATGTAATCTAATGGCCTTCTTCTCCTGTATTTTAAAATGAGCCCATTATTTTACTCTTAGATGACTCAACCAGAGAAGCAAAGGCTGGTTCACACAAAAACTTGTACAGAAATATTTATAGCAGGTGGAAACCATCCAAATACCCAACAGGTGAATTGTTGAATGCATTTTATGACAGTACAAATGAGTATACTTCCCACAGGTAAAAGGAAAGTGCTATCAAAATGCAGGAAGCCCTAGCCAAATAAAATAAGCAGTGCATGGAACAAAAGAAGCAAAGTATTTAAGAGTGTATAATGAAGGATTCCTCTGGAATTAAGGTCAAGAACTAACAAATCAAATTTAGGGGGCAAAAAAGCCTCCATGATTGCGTGGATGAATGGTTGGTTTGACTGAAAATAGGCTCTAGAAACTTTTGAGGATTTGGTTGTGGATTCTATATATATAGTGCACTTGTCAGAACTGACCACATTATCCAAAAATTAAAATGGGTACATTATATTTCATGTAAAATATTTCAGTGAAGTTGATCAAACAGTTAAAGAAGAGGCTTTAAGATGAAGGCTGGGAAAATTTAAACATTCACAAAACATCCAGTCCTTTGACGACACAGGTATTGAGAATTAGAAGTGAACTCATAAAGACAGTAATGGCAAAAGTCAAGATACTTGATCTTGAAAACCAATGAGTCAAGAAAAGAAGTTCACTGAGTTTAAATACCAGACACAAAGTTATAAGGAAGAAGGAGACAGTGGGAAGAAATACAAGAATGACGATCTTGCTTTATATAAGGATCCTTTTCTAGCCACTATAGTTATCCAATGAAATGATTTGTTCTATGCAATGTCCATCTCAATTGAAGTACTGATTAGAAAGTAGATAAACAACCATCACCAACAAGGTTTGGGAGACTCGTAAATTAGTAAACCTTTAAATGGATCTGATTCCATCCATGAGCATCCATTCTCCTTTTAAGGAGTCTATAAAATCTAATTCAGTTCAAAAACCATGTAGAAGATGCTTAATTGACAGGACAGCTGTCCCAGTGCCAACATTTTGCATGGTTCATTAAATTAAAATGCACAGAAAATTTGTCTTAATCATAAGAAGGCATTGGGGTCTCCTTATGAATGAAAGACAGCAATTCTGATTTTCTCCTCACTATACTGTTTCATCCTTCCAGATATCATGGAGTTCGCAATGAAGGATGCAAAATATATTCTCGCTTATGAGGAATACATACATATACAAAGAGTATTAATGCTGATCTAATTGGTGCAAAGTTTATATATGTGTGTATATATATATATATATATATATTACTCTACAGACAGGTTTGAGCTCAATGGATAGCAAATATATATTTTTCTGGGGCGTATGAAGCCTGCATTTTCCCTACAGTATATCCTTGTATGTATTGGCTATCTCTATCACAATATGAGACTGGTTACTTGGCGTTAACATAATGAACACCTAACTCATAATCTTCTTGGTCCAACCTTCTTCCTGTCAGTCTCATTGCAGCAAACAGCATATATACTACTTCCCACACCAAATTCTGGGATATGTCCTTAAGTGGACCATTAAGTGGACTTAAGTGTCCTTAAGTGGACCATTCATCCTGCCAGTTTACCTCTTTAATTTTTTTGTTTACTTTCACATATTAAAACCTTTCTAATTATTCTCACTGCTACTCTCTTTTATCAGGCACCCACAGTTTGTGATCTGGTTTAGTCTAACAGCAATCTAAATCTTCTTCCTATGCCTTTCCTTCTTGTATCAAGGTAGACAGGGCCCCATAAAATCTGACGCTTCCTTCCCTACCTCATCGTCTGACCCAGCCTCATAGCTTCCTCTTTACACTCTGCTTTTGCCATGTTCAGCCATTTGGTTTCGCGATTACTGTCCTTCTATGTCTATTCTAGTCCTCTTTCTACTGTCTCAGTCTAATCTGAAATCAAGTACCACGGAAGCTTTAAACAAGACAAGATACACACAACATGCAGGTGTAGACACATACACACACATGCATGCACCCACATCTTTATAGCCATAAAAAGTCCTTTCTCTACAGGATAGTAGAGCATATCTAATGGCTACTATCTCTCCAGTACTACAGGATTGACTCTACATACATACCCAAGGATCCAGAGGCTTCATTTCTGAAGAGAAATTTAGGGGACAGAAATTAGAATGGACTGTAGCTCATTTTGCTAGAGCCAGACTCAGAACAATAACATCCATCCTTCTCTACAACTAACTAATAACCTAGGCCTCACTCCTGAAAAGGCTAAGCATCTTTAGTGACCTTCACGGTTAGGGCCACTGGTCCTGTCTATCCTATCACAAAGAGTAGAGAACATGAGAAGCATGTATGTCATCAACAAACCATCCTGTAACTCTTCCTACTGCTGACCAGGATGAATTATCACAGACAAGATAAATGCTTTCCTTACGGCTGTACATAATTAGTCCAAACTGTCCTGTGACAACAATTACATAGTGAAATGTGACACTTAGAGCTACTGCTTGGTCACCAGATTCCCTTTGGAGACCACAATCTCTGACCTAATGCAGCCCTGAGTTGTAGGTATGGGAAGGGCAAAATTCCCCAGTGGGTCATTGGAAATGACAGTAAGTGGATAGGCTTTATATTCTACCCCTTGTTCCCAAGTCCATATCATCTTACAACAAGCATTTATCACAGAATAACAATATGGAATATCCTTTGATTTGTTAGGCCTACAACTTTCAGGAAGATGGAAATCTGTATTATTCAAAATGATTCTAAATTAATCAAGATGGTAAAGCTTATGGTTAGCATAATATGCAGATCATTCCTTTCAGCTAAATCTTTGATTTCAATATACCTTCAGGCCAATGGCTTTCTGGAAAGTTCTCTTTGTAACAGGATGGTAAATGTTATGATCGCAGGCCAAATATTGTGCCTCTTCTACTGTAAAACACACACCTTCTATCAAACACTCTTCACTACAAGATCTCTTGTCCACAGATACTTTATAAAAACTGAAGTCAAGGTGCTGATTTGAAGTTCTATGGGTAGAAAAAAGAGTCTAATCTTCAATATGGGTCTATTTAGAAAAAAAAATGAATGAACCTTCCAGAATGGAAGTGTGGCTAACTTTCCAATCAAGTAGAAAGTCAGACTTAAGAAATAACACTGTGCTAACTACTCAGAATCACACTCTGTTGCTGTCATACAAGATATTCTCAGACAGCAATTGATATACCTTGGTAAGTTGGAGTCTAAGCAGTTGGTCCCAGGCCTTAATCTTATTGTCACAAATATTCCATTCATCTGTCCATCATGCCCACCTTGGGGTGACCACTGACTTGAGAACATGGCTCAAGTGGTAGAGCTCTTGTCTAGCAAACAGGAAGCTGTGAGATCAATCCCCAGTAATCCTGCATACACACACACATACACCCAAAACATCCAAACAAAGCAGGTTGACATCTGTTGGTACATTTTCATTATACTGTATATTTCCATTCATGGGAGTGAGCTAGTAGATATATGCACACATTGTGGCCACATTTTCCTCCTTGTCTCTCTAAGCTCAGACCACCAACCTCAAACCTCAAAACACCTTATCAAATTACTAATTTCTGTCTTCTCACCCTCCAAGGGAAGGTTTTTCTCTCCATAGAGATTAGCCTATTCTTTTCACTTCATGGCAACCCTTTTAAATTAATCTACTTGTAGGAAATCTGAAGCCTCCAGAGAAAATAGAACTAACAAGAGTTTTAAAGTAGGACAAATTTTTAAAAGTATTTAATTCCATAATAAATATATTCACCTAAAATAGCAATAATATTCATAGGCTAATGTGATTTCATCAAATGACAATTTGTGATCCTGCTACTCTTTTTATGTGGCTATACTAGGGATTTGAACCTAAAAAAAACAATAATTTCACACTAGCTAGGTCAGTACTCTAACATTTGAGCCACTCTTGGTTGTGGTTGTTGTTATTTTTCAAATAGGGACTTTCATTTCTGCCTGGGTCTGACCCTATCATCCTATCTATTATATAGATAGGATCTACAGTTGGAATCAAAAGCATGTGCCTCTAAGCACATCTCATTGGTTGAAATGGAGGTCTTGTTCACATTTTACCCAGGTTGGCTTCAAACCCAGAACAATAATCTCCTGAAGAAGCTCTTTTGTTTTTAAATTAAATTTTTTATTGTGAAAATACTGTACAACGGGGTTACAGTTACATGAGCAAGGTAATATTGTTTCTAACATATTTATAAGGTACCATGTGATTTTTTTTGTTGCTTTGTATGTCCCTCCCCCACAGTATAATCCCTGTTTTCACTGTATTTGACGTTGGTATAATTTGGGGAGCGGAAGGGAAAAAACAAATTGTTTAAATAGGGATACAGATTGACCCATTGCAACAATGAGACGCTATGTCGAAAAATGAACTTTACTATTTAGGTAGGTGGGGAGGGAGGCTGGTGGGGGGGAGGAAATGGGGGTGGGGAGCGGGAGTGAAACTGAGGAAGCAACAATGCTGGATAAGAAAAGAAGCTCTTTTTTAAATTTAATTTTATAGTAAAGATGATGTACAGAGGGGTCACAGATACGTAAGTCAGATATTGAGTACATTTATTTTTTAACAATGTAGCCTCTTCACTCTTTCTCTCCATTATTTCCTCCCATCTCCTTCCCTCAAATTGTATAGTTCATTTTCTTTTTTTGGGGGGGGGGTCCAGTCGTGGGGCCTGAACTCTGGGCCAGGGCACCATCCCTCAGCTGTTCAGCTCAAGGCTAGCGCTCTACCACTTGAGCCACAGCGCCACTTCCAGCTTTTTTTTTTCTGCTTATGTGGTGCTGAGGAATCGAACCCAGGGCCTCAGGCATGCAAGGCAAGCGCTCTACCACTGAGCCACCTTCCCAGCCCCTATAGTTCATTTTCAACATAGTATCTAGTGAGTATCGCTGCTGACTTAATTCACCCTTTGTCCCACCATTCCTGTGTTCCCCTTCCTCTCTCCAAATCAGATAAACTTGCACACAAGACAAAAGGTACAGAGATCAAACAGTAACAGCAGGGGCAAACAGGAGAAAAGAAAACAAACTCTTGTTTCCATTTCTTGGAGTTCATTTCAGTAAGTACTATTTTATATGATCATACGCACATAACCATTGATCCCTTGTGATCCTCTCCTAAGAATACCCCCTTTCTTCTCATTGTTTGAATGTTTAGAGTCCTAGTCTTATTTAATTCATCATGTCCAAATGTAATTTTTGTCTTTTACTATCCATTAGGCCTACTTGTATATTTATAGATCTTCTTGGAGAAATTCTTGAAGCCTGCAAAACAGTGATTTTAATGGGTGTTTTACACATCATCCATGTATATATTTCATCCTCTCATTGCTACATATTGCAAAGATTTTTGTATTATTTTGAATCTCTCCACATTAAAAAAAAACTATCTGAAAACCTAGCTTTTTCAAGATATCTTGCCATTAGGATTCAAAGCAAAGTAATTTTCTTGCCAAGATTTTCCCTTTATTATCTCATCTTTCCATCACAGGCTCCACTCAGTCTCTTGTAGATCAGAGACAGGGTTTAAGGCTCCCTCTTGCACAGAGTATTAAATCATTGGCCATATTCTCCAATATATTTGCACACAAAGGCCTAGTACAAAGGTTAAGAATCCATCTTGATACTATCACTGGGGCAATCAAAGAAGTAATTACAAAAAAATGTGTTAGAAGACAGGCAGTGAGATTCAGGCTTAGGAAAACAAGTTATTTGCTTTAAATTTTTTTAAAGAAGATTTTGGCAAGCGTCTGTGATTAATTTAACATTTACTCAACACAGCGACAAGGGGAGACCTCTTTTTATTACAGACAAGTTATTACAATCAAGTTGAGAAATGATTGCATATTTAAATATGTGATTATATCATAGTTGATTTGCTGAATATATGAATTACTAATTAAGATAACGCTAAGGCATGGAGAATCACTTATATACCCTAGTAATTTTTTTTTATTTTTGTTTTTGTTTCAAGTCTCTCTGATGAATCACTTCCTAGTAAAATCATAAGGAGGATCGCTGGGTTGAATAAAGTGCTGCTAGCACTTCTATGCTAGCAGTTTTAAGAGGTAAGTTCTGGATGCATAGGATTCTACTGAAAATGACTCAGGAAAAGCCCTAGGAAGGAATAGGAAGCCAAATGAGTAGAGTTCCAGGTCATTTTGACCTGCTCATACTTCAAATGTCAACAGCTGTTTTGTAGAAGTTAAAACTAGATATGCTACCCAAGTTCAATTCTTTTTTACTGTCATTTCAGAAAATGTTATTATATTCTTCCATGTCCTCTTACTGTCCTGGCTTAAGTTGACAGGATTCTTTCCACTTTTGAGGCTAATTCCCTCCTCTCAATTTCCTTCCTTCCCTTCCTCCCCCTTTCTTCCTCTCTCCCTCCCACCTCCCTCCTTTCCTTCCTTCCTTCCTCCTTTCCTTCCTTCCTTCCTTCCTCCCTTCCTTCCTTCCTGTTTTGTAGTGCTAGGGATGGAATATTTTGCGTATGTGAGGCAACTGTTCTACAATTCACTTGAGCCCTTTTTATTTTTATTTTTTAAAATTCTGTCTTTGAGATAATGTTTTGCCCTGCCTCTGCCTTAGCTAGCTGTAAGCACTGGATTTTCCTGCCTCCATCTCCTGAGTAATTGGGAAATATATTGACTGTATTTTCACTTGTCACCATACTCCATTCTAGTTTTAGATCTTCTACTTATACATATATATATATATAAAACATGTATACATATGTACACATGTATCTAGATACATATGTGTGTGTTTGTATGGCGGGGGTGGTGTTGCTATTGTAGCCCAGGCTGACCTGAACTTGCTTCAAACTTCTGATCTTCTGATTTTACTATTTATTCCAGTCCCAAATTCTGGGATTACAGATCTATAATACCATCCTGGCTGTGATTCCTAATTATTAATTTGCTTATGTATTTAATTTAATTGTTTCTTTTCTGTAGTGCTGGAAATTAAATTCAGAGCTTTGAAAATGCTAGGAAAGCCTCGAATGACAGCCCTAGCTCCTCAAATTAAATTTGCATTACCTCTTTTATTGAGTGGATACCACGTAAACTAATTTCATATATATATATAAACACACACACACACATATATATACATATACATATATATGTGTATATATATATATAATCTAAAAAATGAAAAGCCCCTTCTAGTTCTCTGTTTCAGATACCAACTCCAGGAAAACAATTGGGCTCGATTTTGCCATTTTACATAGCCTTAATCTGTCATTTCCATCAAGTAGAATGGAGAGCAACAGCCAGAAACCAGGACAAAGTGACAAAGTAAACAGGTGCGTTGTTTACTTGAAGGTTGGGATTCCATTAAGCCAGTCACAGCTGTAGGCAGCATAAGAAAGAATCATGACCTCTCAGATCTGAAAAACGGCCTGTTCACAAACAAAGGGTTGCTACTGTCTTCACTCAGAGAAGTCACCCCAAGGGAAATAGCTTTCTCCCTTCTGCTTTCCATATGAAGGTCTAGGTGCCAGGTTTAAAGGAGCACTTGACTGCTCTCTCTCTCTCTCTCTCTCTCTCTCTCTCTCTCTCTCTCTCTCTGCCATCTTGAAAGGAGCAGAGTACCCAGCAGCTTCTTCTATTAAAAGTTGTAGTCTGGAAAATTAATCCTTTCCTGTAGGTGATTAGAGTGTCAGGAAAACCTGAAGTGACTGAGTCCAAAGAAAAAAAATAAACTTCAATAAGAGAGCGCAATCAATAAGATGAAATCTTCCTGAAACCCCAGTTCAGACAGCAATTGAAAATTAGTTATTGGATTTACCAAACAGATACCCTTGATAATGTTTAGATGAGGAAATTCAGATATGGACACATTCATCCAGACACCAATGACTTAAAGCGATTTCCATGCACTTGGACAGTGCTTTCCAAAAATTCACCGGTGAAGGGCAAAGGGCAGATGAACAAAACAATATAAATCTTTTTAAAAAGGTTATGCTTATGTTATTTTTTAGTTGAAAAAACTTGTGTATGTTTACATACTGCTGAGGAGAGAAAACAATAAAGAGATAAATGTTGATGATAGGGGAAAAAAAGGAGATATAATAGTGAAGCAAAAATAATGACAGGCCAAGACAGCAAAAGTGTAAGATAACATAGCCAGATACATCATGGAATGACGAAGTTTGTTTTTGGTTTTGGTTTTTTGTTTTATTTTGAGATAAGACAGTGAGAGGTCTAGAGATGGACAAAAATTTGTTGAATTCCTTTAAACATCATTAACCATTTTTCTTTCCTGATTAATTTGACACATCAAGCTAAAGAGTTGAGTTAATATATGAAACCTATGTTATCTAAATGGTTTGATATAATTCTGACATAAATAGAAACATGCCCACTGTTGTCTGGTGGATAAAGACCCCCTTTCCCTGTTCTTCACCTGGCCTGTCCCATCAACAAGGTTGTTATGAATCACTTTATATATACAAACAAACATCTCTGTTGGAAAATATGTTTAGTGGTAAAATTATTGGAAAGGAAGTATGTATGTTGTTGTTTAGTACTGTCCCCCAACACTTGGGCTTATCATTGAAATTGTTGTTATTATCATTATTTTTCAATTCTGAAGACTTGATCTCAGGACTTAGCAAGTGCTCTACCACCTGAGAAATATCCTTGGGTTAATTCTCATAGTTATACCAAGAACTGGACTCTGCTGGGGTTACAGACATAAATCATTGCACCTAGCTTATAGAACTGAACCTCTCTTGTTTTTTGTTTTGTTTTGTTTTGTTTTTTTGCCTCTGTTGGCATCAAGTCACATTCCTTCTAATATCTGACTCCCAAGTAGCTGGATTATGCAAGCATGAACCACTATGCCGGGTTTGGAGTTTTATAATTCAAAAAAAAATTGTACCAAAAGTGGCTCTGTCGCTCAAGTGGTAGAGCACTCGCCTTGAAAAGCCCCCAGACCCAAAGTTCAAGCTCCACAACTGAAAAAAAAATGTACCAAGTTAAAGTCCTTTTGCATAAGACATTCCAATTAGTCTATACCTTCCTCAGTTCACTTGCCCCTATTTCTTATTTTACCTGATGTGGTTGAAGGTACCAGGGGACATATCTTTATCTTCCAGTTCCTTACTGGCAGGCTAAGTAAGCACTATTTTCTAGTTTTATTGCATGTTTTAACATCATCTTGAATACAGTGCCTGTATAAGGTTTGTGTTCACATTTTAAAAATTGTTATCTGTTGTTTTGGCTTTTTTTCTTATTGTCACATTCATTTTTAAATCCTGGATTAAATCTCATTGCTAGATATGTATAGTGTAAAAATAGTCATTGATTGTGTAGGTACAATTTTCACTAGTAATTCTTACTTGGGATGATAAGCTTTATCATTAATCACTTTTTGTAATCTCATGAAATAATTTTCAGTCCTAAATTCATGAAAAGTTTATTTTTCTGAAAAGTTTACCACTTCAAGAGGCTTCAGGTTAAAAAGTCCCATAAAGCTGGGATTTATTTTCAAAGACTTTTCTTTTGTATGGTGAGCAGTAGACTTTGCCTTTATTTTCCTTTCTTTTTTTTTTTTACAGAGATTGGAAGTGAACTCAAGGAAAAAAATTTAAAGGGAATGTGAAATTTAGGCAATCTTGCTCAATTGCTATTGAAGAGATTAGTTAGATATTAGAACTTATCAAATTATCTTCCCTATGACATTAACATGATTAGTTCTCAGCACTGATTCCTCCAGAAAACAAATACCCTCATCAGGTTATGATTTCATTGAAGATGCTACTTACTGCACACATTCTGATGTAGCCCAATTCTAACAACTGCTATCTTTGCAACACAGAGATTTCAAGACTCTCAGTCTCTTAACCCACATATATCTGGTACATGTGCTACTATTTACCTGACAGAATTGTAAATAATATTTAAATACATCCTGGTTCCATTCTCATCTGTGTCATTATTTCTCTAATGAAAAATAAGGAAATTCACCTGTATGAATGAGATTACCTAAAATTTTCCTTTATTGGGAATACACATGCACACACACACACACACACACACACACAAGAAAAGCTATCTCTCTGCTACTTTATATTCAAAATAACCTCTCTGTAATTACAGAAATGTCTGACACATTTTTGCCTTATTCATTCATTGCAACTAAGAAGGGCTGGATATTATTAAAATTTAGAAAGCAACTCAAAGTGTTTAAATTCTTACAATCCATGAAAAGTATCTTATCTCCTTATTGCAATATGCCAAAGGATTTCCATTTTAAAACCCAGCTCCAGTCTGACACCTTCATTAACTAAGCAGATGTGTTGTTTGAAGTGTGGTTCTCTTCTTTAAGAATCTCAGCCTCCAACTGTGCAGGAAAGACAGAGGGAGGGAGGCCAAAGAATGGATTTTATTAATGGTCGCTGACTTGGTTTGTATACATATCTTAGCTCATATCCTGAGGAATTCTTCAGCACGCCATCCATTTCTATTCGAGTCCTGTATTGTGTTACCACCTCATTATCTGTTTGAAAGGCCAATTCAAAGTGAGGTTTAGCATGCTGAGCATTTGGACAGCAAAGCAAGAATTTTTTTTTCTTTTTCTAGCAGGAAATTCCTGGGAGGTCTCTGGACACTTGGTTTTCTTTATCACTGACAAGTTGGTTTTGATATTTGAGGATGTAGAGATCAATACTAAACTTAGCCTTCAAAATGACTCTAGAGAAGAAGTTCTTTCATATTACGCCAGGAATAATATCCTCTGTCTTCAAGAACCATGCCACATACAACTCAACAACTTCCAAGCGTCCCCATGGGGTGGGGGGAGCGGTCCCTGGAATAACCACAAGGCATTTAAAGAAAGTAATTTTGCTTCTCTCTAGGCCTCTAGGCCTGGCCCACCCACAGTCCTCAGCTGTGAATGCAGTCAATTAGGATTGAGGGAGCAGTAAGGACCAAAAGTAGATCTTCTATTTCTACATTAGAATGATGTCTATATTTCTTTAGTTACTGAGTTTTTTTTAATTCTTATATATTTTTATTGTTATTGCAAAGGTAATATAGAAAGGCGGTAACATAAGTGAGGTAATGAGTACAGTTTCTTTGTGAATAGCTTCACCTCTTACTTGTTTTCTTCCGGTTTTTCTTTCTTCACCCCCATCCCCCACAAGTTGTTTATTCATTTTCAACATAGTGTCTAATGAGTATCACTGCTGCATTTGTTCACCCTTTGTCGTACATTTTCTGTGTTCCCCTTACCCTCCCAAAACATAGAACCTTCAACCAAGACAAAAGGTACAGAACACAAAGACAGTAACAAAGAGAAAACACAAACATAAAAAAGCAAACTAACAAAAAAAATCGATTGCTTCCCTTTCTTGGAGTTAATTTCAAAATCATTTTATATGATTGTATGCACAGAGCTATTGAGCCTTTGTGATCCTCTCCTAAGAATATCCTTCTTTGGTCTCATTTTGTGAATTTCGAGAGTCCTATATAATTTATCATGTCCAAGTATTTTTTTCTTTTACCATCCAGTTTATTTTTATATTCATAGGCACATGGTTACAACAAACAAGGGAAACGATGCAGCCTGTATTTCTTTGGGTCTGGCTTACTTCCCTCAATATAAATGTTTCTATTTCCTTACTAATTGTGTCATATCTTTCTTTCTGATGGATGCATAGTACTTCATTGTGCATAGACACACACACACACATACACACACACATACATATCACATTTTCTTGATCCATCCACCCACTGAGGAGTACCTGGATTGATTCTATATCTTAGTTATGGTAAACAATGTTGCAATAATCATGGTTGTGCTAGTAGCTTTAGTGTGGTCTTGTTTGTGGTTTATTGGATAAATGCCCAGGAGTGGAATTTCTGGCTAATAGGGAAATAGAAATGTCAAAAAATTAACCCCCCATCAAAAGTCAAAGAAACAATAATCCAATTAATAAATGAGCTAAAGACTTAAAAAGAGACTTCTCAAAAAAGAAGTAAAAATGGCCAGTAGACACATGAAGAAATGTTCATTATTTCTGGCCATCAGAGAAATGCGAATTAAAACTAGAGTGAAATTTCACCTTAAAATGGCCATTATCAAGAAAATTAATAATAACCGATGCCAGCAATGATATCATCCAAAGGAAACACTTTTGCATTGTTGTTGATAAGATAAACCTGTTTAACCACTCTGGAAAGCAGTATGGAGGTTCCTCAAAAAGTCTAAACAGAATGGTATTTTAAGAATATTATTGAAATTTTTCAGATGTTTTCAGGCACTCTACCACTTCAATGACGCCTCTATCTTTTTTCTACTCTGGTTATTTTTGAGAGGGAGTCTCAAATTTTGCCTTATGTAGCCTGAAACCATAATCCTTCTGGTTTTGATCTCCTGTGTAACTGAAACAAGAGGCTGTCTACTGTACCCAGATACTGTTTAAGATGGGGTCAAATTCTTATTCACCTGATTTCCATCTTTCAAATAGCTAAGATCTATAGATGTGAGGTGATCATGGTCAGCAGTACTGGGAATTTTTAACCACATCATTTCAACTGTACTAGACCTTTCACTCAGATGAGAAGCTGTGACTGAAAGGTAATTCTAATAACAAAACATGGTGACCAATTAAATTAATGAGTTAAAATTATTCAACACACTAGGTTTTTAATTTAGTCATGAGTGTTCCATTTCTCTCTTCTCTTCTCTCCTCTCTCTCTGTCTCTCTGTCTCTTTGTCTCTCTGTCTCTGTCTCTCTGTCTCTCTCTGTGTCTCTGTCTCTCTCTCTGTCTCTCTGTCTCTCTCTCTCGCTCTCCTTGTATGTATGTGGTTTACAGGATTTTGAGCTCAAGTGAGCTTGGTAGGTACTCTACCATTTGAGTCAAGCCCCAACCCTTTTAGCCTTCATTATTTTTTCATATAGGTTCTCACATACTAGGCAGATCCAAGATACTAATAAGGAAGAATGCATTGGAAGTAAGAAGACTGTGGTGCTAATGGGAACACTCTGTATTTTCCACTTGAATTTTTTGTTAACCTATAACTACTCTCAGAAGGATAATCTAATAACTTAAAATTTAATTAAGATTATTAAAATTTTAGACTTCCTGTAAGCACTTTTAGAGGTTAATCACTCTTCCTTTTGGATGCAGTACAGACCATATATAGTGATAGTCTGGGTTTGTCTCAAAGACTCTCAAAGTGTTAAAGCTCAGACTCCCTTAGTTACTGCAATTATGTAAAACAAAACAAAACAGAAACAGAAACTAGGTTACTTGGCCATGGATACTGCATTTATTGAGCTTTCTCATTGGTTAATCTGAGCAATGTATCACAGAGCCAAGTATCAGTGTCTCACACTGGGAGACTGAGCTACTGGGGAGACTAAGCTACTGGGGAGACTAAGCAGTCTGAGGCTCAGCTGGGCAAAATATCCAAAAGACTCCATTTCCACAGAGAGAATCTGGATGTGGTGGTGCATGTTTGTTAACTCTGCAATTATGGAAAGCCTAATGTTGGTAGAGCAGGTCTCAGGTGCATGCTGGGTAGGAAATGGCTCTCTATTCTAAAAGTTACCAATAAAAAGCAAGCTGCAATCATGGCTCAAAGGTAGAGTGCCAACCTAACAAATTCAAGGCCCTGAGTTCCAACTCCAGTAATATCATCCTGGTAGAGCTGTCTGTCTCTTATTGAAAATGTGATGATTTTGTAATACTGCCAGGCTCCACCTAGTCCTGGCCAATTACAGTATTACATTCCTTCTTTGTACTCAGATTGGTGCAGAGGTATGACATTGGTTTAAGCTTGACCAATCAGAGTTGTTTCATAATATTTTATATAGAAAGAGAAGACAAACATAAGGAGAAACTGAGTAAAATTAGGGGAGAGGATTGGAGTGAAGAGAAAAAGGAAGAAAGCAAAAATAGAAGGAGCCAGGTTTGTGAGACAAAAAGCTATAAGAACAAGGAAAACACTCAGCTAGCTACCAGGTCTATTTTTCTGCTTATATTGACAGTCTGAGAATAATTCAAATCACTGAGAATTGAGACAAATGGAGAACAGAAGAATAAAGATATGAGGGGAAGAGGAGAGAAGAAATGGAAATTTTATGTTTTTAAAATTGCATTAGCAAATATAATTCAATTTATTGCCTGTTAGGTTCAAGCTGTGAGTTTCTGTCATTTGCAGCAATCTTTCCAATAGACTGGCAGGGATTAGCTGGTTGTCCAAGTTCTCCTGGGTCTGGGATTCCTGCACAGGTTGGTCCCTGATTCATTCCAGCACACCAACCTCTGCTCTCAGCAAAGTGGAAGAAATCAGTGCATTACACCTACTGGGCAAACATGTTCCAAAGAAACTAACATTTGCTGGTTGAACAAACAGAAGAATACTGCGACCATATAAGAAGCGTGGTTTGCCAAGATGATCAGAAAGGCAAAGATGGAAAGCAACAAATTGTCAAGAAGCAATATGGTGGCTTAGAAAGAAAATTTTTGCTTTGTAGGTACCAAGTTAATCCAAGAGGGCCTTGAAGAATGAGATGCAAGTAAATAAGGGACAGTAAGGGAAGAACTCTACATAAAGAACTAAAGCTAACTGGGAGCTTTGTGTTGCTCATTTCCAAATAAATTTTCTAATTTTATTGTGAAATCACTCATTATGTGAGTATGTTAAGTCTTATTTTCATGTGATGAAGTCTCTGAAAAACTAAATATCCTCCCCAGCTAAAAGGTGGCCAGATTCTTGTGTTCCATCAACTTTGGAAATTATATATCCAATTCTTTCTTAATGTACTGCTGTAGGTTAGTAGGAAAAAGTAGGTGGAGCTGCAAACAGGTTTCCCCTCCATTGTAGCTCCACGCTCAGGAAAGGACAAATGGTCTCTTGAACAGTTTCCTAGCCTTTCTCTTGTTTGTTGACTTCAGTGTCTATCTGTGTAACTTGCAAATATTTCTGGAGTCTACTGTGTGTTCAGTGTGGAGCTTGTAAAGAGTGGAGGAAGATAAATAGAAGTAGGAGTGGCAGGAGGAGGGGCAGGAAATGGAGGAGGAGGAGGAGAAAGACAGGAAGAAGAGATGAAGGTGGAAAATGAGGAGACCAAGGAAAGCTAGATCAAGTTGGCCATTCCATAAAGAAGTAATCACAGCAAAACATAGTAGGTGCAAAATCAAAAGCAATTTCAGAGCTGAATTTAGAGATGTAAAAATGACTTGTTATTCTACAGTTTCTTTTTGGGGGGAGGTGGAGGGGTGGAGAGATTATATAAGTTATTTTTGAAACTGACCAATGGAAGACATATCATTTTCTAAGGATCTTTATTTTGAAGGAGTTTCTTTGTTTAAGCTCTATGTGGTAGACAATTACATTTTTGTTTGTTTAATATAGTCAATGTGCTATTTTTATCTATCTCATATTTCACAGGTTTTTTTTTCCTTTAGAAAGTCTTTATCTGATTCTCTAAATCTATAATTTTTGTCTTTGACCTCTGCAAATAAGTCAGAGTAAGACATTGATTTCTGGAGAAACTGGAACATGACTCAAATTTGACTGACTAAAAATCACAACTTTTGCTTTCATTATATGTCTGGAAATAATAACTGTTTCTTCGGGCTTCCTATTTCTAAGAGGATGTGGAAAGGGCTTGATACAAAATGAAGTCATTAAGACATAAAAGACAAGGAAAGAATTTTGGTGATTTTTTTTCACTGTAATTGTGTCTATATGCTCTAGTCATACCTCTATATTCATAGATAAATTATCCTCTAAAATTCTAACTTGAAGGGTATTTACACCATTATGATATTTAAATAATGCATTTTCATTTTATCTGAGACTTTCCAGAGGTACTTTTTGCTTATCTATGGGTGGTCTTTTCTACACAGTAAGCATTCAGAACATAAGTATTAATTAACTTAACAACCATTTCCTATTGGTTCTACTGTGCATGAAAAGCTACCCTTGACCTGACATATACATATATGTGGATATATTTACTCATTGACTTAGCGATTATAGCTCTATATGATAATATGACATATACTGATGGTAGAAAGGAAATAGATGGTCTTTCTGCATGAGGAGAAGATAAACTTTTTGAAGAATGACACATCTCTGATAGAGAAGAAAAAAACAGGGCTTTATTATGTGGCTATAGGATAAAAGAAATCTATGTGCCCTTCAGGAAAGTCTTAGCTAACCCAGACCATGGAAGAGGAGGGTCTTCTATAGGCATATAAAATGTGGACTAGTAAAGGTTGGCTTCAAATTGAGGCATAATCAAAGCCAGTGATGTTATCATGTCAATGTAGAGGCAATCAGTTTTATCTTGTGTGAAATAGGAAGGCAAAGAAAGAAAGACCGATTTGAAAAATAAGAACTGCACTAGGGAGGCAGTTCAATGGTAAAGCATTTTCCTGGCATGTGGGAAACCCTCTATTAAATCTCCAGCACAACAAAAAAAAATATGACAACTGAATTTCTCAGACATAAAGTATACAAGATGAATCCAGTGGCAAGAGAAGAGATGTGATATTGAGGGGAGACATAAATTGCCGAGATAGTGGGTATAAATCTGAGTGGGATTCTAATTGACAGGGAGAGATGACCGAGTAGACTCAAGGCAGTTGTAGTTGGGAAAAGCAGAAGGAAGAAAAAGGAAATGGGGGTAGAAGACAAAATGACAAGATTCTGGCTGAGAAGAGGGGGAAAATAGTTGCACTTATTAGCTCTCTCCACAAAGGAAGTTAATAGTCTAGAAAATGGGAAATTCCATGTGAACTTGACCTAGATGGGGCCACGATCCAACCATGCAGTAGAGATATGTCTGTGCCAAGTATTGTTTTTAAATAACCAAGGGGAAGAATCACCTAGCTCTACCTTAAAGCAAATATTTCCCCTCCAAAAACAGAGTCCATCTATCCATTCATCCGCCTGTGAATTTTCCAAAATGCCTCTGCCGTTTCCTTCACCCCAAATGGACTTGTTACAGGTCAAAGGCTGGACTAGGCACTCCTCCTAGCAAGTAGTGATCTCATGAACTTCCTATGACTGACCTAGGTTGTGAGGTGAAAGATATGTATGCTTTATCTTTCATAAAAAAGGCAAATCAAGCTTAGCTTAAGTTCATATGCAGTTAGTTGATTTTTAATGGTGTCTATGAAAAGCATCTTACATATGTGTGTGTGTGTGTGCGTGTGTGTGTGTGTGTGTGTGTGCATCAGTATGCCTCCACATTTACATAGAATATTTGAAATAGTAGTATAAGGTTAGTTGCCATTCCAATGGATATATCAACATTTACTTTTGGGGGCATCATTTAAGTCTCATATGTTGTTTATATTGTACACGATGTTATCATAAACATTCATGTGCATTAGAGAATGGGTCTCTGGCTCTGCTTTTTAATGACTCCCTAGAAATAGATTTCCTAGCATGAGCCATGTGTTAGTCACAATAGCATCTTCCTAGTTTTTGAAAAGGGTTTCTTAAAATTGTGGGCAACACAGTGATATTGTGGACAATTTAAAGCATGGGCTGGAAGAAGGATTTCCTCATTGATAAAGCACAGCTAAGACAATTGATTAAATTTCTTATAGATTAGTTGGATTTTTTTCTTCCTTTATCACAGAGCTGCACTAGACAAGTTAGATTCCATTTCAAGAAAAGTCTGAGTCTCTAACGCAGGAATCCTAATTTCTCTTTTTTTTTTTAAATTGTGAATTTCCATTGACTTTATTATAGTTAACTATAACATGTTTTCACTGTGAATGTTTGATAATTTTATAAGGTGAATCGTTTTCATCAGTAAATCCCATGGTGCAGGAAATATTTTCAAAATGTTCTCTCCACAGCGTGAACTTCTTTCTAAAGGAAGTTATTACTATTTTTCATGAATATAAAAATCATATACTTAGGATGAGTTTTATCATAGAGAATGGAAATCCGTATTTAAAATATTTTTCTTTGGTTACATTTTCAACATTTTCTACTGTATTAGTATTTTTTTCATTGCCAGCATTTAAGAGTTTATTTTATAAATTCCTCCTCAGATCACTTTGGATTGTTTTCATAAGCGTTCTATATAAGAAAAAAATTAAATTTATAGAGAAGTTTCAAAGACAGTTGACTGTTCTTGCATTCCCATCACTGATTTTCCCCCAATGTTAACTACTTAGACATTTATCAAAAGTAAAAAATTAACATCCATGTACTACTACTAGTTAACATAGTAATTTTATTTAGGTTGTAAGACTGCTAACCTATGGACTTATTTAGGTTTTATTCATTTTTTTCTATTCATGTCCTCTTCCTGTTTTAGAATCCAGTTCAACAGACTGCTTTCAATTTGGGTGGATTCTTTTTATTCTCTAATTCCTCGTCAGTTTGGACTTGGTCCTTTCGCTGTTCTGAATGATACTGATGAAGGTTAATTCTTGGATGGCAGTTTCTTCTCTTGTGAGTCTCCTTTGCGTGTGTGGTTCCTACTATCTTTGATCCATTTTCCCTTTTCAGGTACTTAAAAAAAACCATGACTTATAAAATTAGGTTGTTTAACTAAATCCACATGAAATAATGCACAGTTCCACTTCACTGAGCAGCTGCCACCTGCCTGACTTCACAACACAATGGGAGTGGAACCGCTGTGAGCTCATGAAGTGTTGGAACGTTTGTACTTTCATACACCACCTCAAAGAGGGTTTAAAACCCAGGATTCTAAGAGATGGAGTCCAATGGTGCCAATTTCAATAACATGGCAAATATTTCCTGAGAAAAATACATTTAAAAAGTCTATTGATGAACATAAGGATCAATATAGATTCCAGCATTTCCCTTCCATATTCCTGGATGTTTGCTCTAACACTCGTGGGAATAATCATGTCTTCCCCTCACCTCTGTGAAGCTTGAATAATGCTAGAAGGAAGCAGTCATGGACACAGGGCTAGGCCCCAGTGCCCTTTCCTCCCAGCCTTCCTTTCTCCCCCTCACCACTCAGGAATGCATCCTTATTAAACCAGTCTCAGAAGCTCAGTGTGTCAGCTCTGAGTCACCAAACATGCTCCTGAAATACGACATCTGCCCTGGTAAGAGAGAGCAGGACTTTGTTGTGTGAGATTTAAACTTGCAGCAGGATCATAGAACGTCTGTTATTTCAACTTGGACTTGATTATATATTTTTTGTAACCGCCAGACTTTCAGACCTTACAATACCAGCTTTCTTCAAATGCAACTCTTTTAGTTCCTTTTATGGTAAAGTTTAATACTGTGAACATATGGAGGGTCTGAACGTCTGCCAAATGTTTTAAAAGACAGGGTTATAAATACCCCAGCAGCGGGCTTTGTTCCTTAATGTATGGCTCTGTTACTCAGAGTCAACATGGAAGATAAATCAGAACATAGAGATGGCTTGGGCATTAACTTGATATTTCTGGCAAGTATTCATAGCAACTCCTTTGAGAGAGAGAGAGAGAGAGAGAGAGAGAGAGAGAGAGAGGTGGTTGTTTTGAGGTAGCATTACAAGAATGCAAAGAATTAAATTTTTAGAAAAGCCAAAGCACAGAATCACAGCTTAATCGAAATATTTAAAATATAAATACACAGTCCAATTTTTCTTGCTCACAAATTTGAAGCTTACATTATCATCACAGTGTTGTCTAAGAGATGAACGTGGGACACAATTTGACCATTTCATCTAAATTTGTAACTGATTCCATTCTAGTTCCTTGGTCTGACAACTCTGTGGCCCCATTTAGCTCAGTTCTTTGACTGATTATCAAGTTCATTTCTGCCCAAATGTGGACTTGACCCTCGCCTGGCTCAGCCTAGGACCCATTCTTATCCTCTCCCTGACTATGCCATGTCTCTAGAAGCAGGGGTTGCTGGCCTGCACTCCTCAACCGGGGCATTTGACACCAGTGGTTCCATTTGTCACTGAGCTGACAGGTAGCAGGGTCCCCAGCCACTTCCACAGTGGGAGACATGGCCTAACAAGTCCTCTGAAGTGATTAAGCCACAGCATGATATAAGGAAGGCCCCTTATGTGAACTTCCCAAGTCTCTAGGATAACATTTAATAATTCATGTCCCCTTCACCGTAAGTGCACTTAGTATCCTGAAAAGCTTAATGTAGCTTCTACAGAGTCCAAGAACTTCCTGTACTCCATTCATTTATGTTGCAGAATATGATTAAGGATGAAGAGCTGAAAAGATGAATTGGGAGAACTTTATTAGAACTCTTTGTTTTTCCTGTGTGACTATCATTATTATACTACATAAGCATATACAATTCTATCTCTAAAATGAACTATTATTAAATCTGCTTTTTCATTAGAAAGATAAGAGACTCCAATGTCATAACCCATCACACACACACACACACACACACACACACACATACACACACACAAAGTAACAAATGCCCTTATTATTTGTGTTTTTTGAGTTTTTGAGTTTTGCTTGAGTGACAAAAAAAACCTCAAGTCTCTAAGGTTTTCAGCTCCCGTATTCTCAATTACAATGTGCACATTGCATGTCTTCTTTTTTTTTTTTCTTTTTTTTTTAATTTTATTTTATTTGTGAACATACTGTACAGAGGGGTTACAATTGCATGGGCAGGATAATGCGTACATTTCTTACCAAGCAT
>NW_012267234.1:5184271-5326097 GCF_000151885.1 Dipodomys ordii
ATGGCACACTTGGTGTGTTTCTCTGGCTTAGGACTGTTCACTGGAACTCTAAAACTGCTTTCTATGCGAGAGCTTGTTCAGCTTCCAGCTTCTCCTCCGCCATCTTTGCATGTCTTCTTTACAACAGAATACAGGGTCACTCTTTATCTGAGATATTGCTTTCTAGTCATGAAGAGAAAAAGACATAGATTCCCCCTGATGATTCTTGGCACTTCAACTCAAATATAGCATATGTCACTTCAGCTCAGAATCTGCTAGCCAAAGCAAACTTTATTACCAAAACCAACTTCAATTAGGTAAAACTGTGCAGGAAGGATTCCTAGGAAAGATATGTATGGAAATACAACCACTACCACCTACTACAATGGAGTTCTAAGGGATAGTTTGAAACAACAATAAAACAGATTAAACAACAAAAAAACCCAACTAACTCCCTTGAAGATAGTTCTAGGGTTACTAGGAATTTTATTTACTAGACATATATATATATATATATGAAAATATTCTCTTCTTAGTTTTTTCTTCATTAACTTACCTTTGTCCCTCAAAAAGTCTTCAAGAAGTCTGGAATGAAAGGTTTTATCTGCAATAAAATAAGAGAGAAATTTGTGGGAAAAATTTAGGGAAAAAGATACTAAGTGTGAAAGGAATAGGGGAGGAGGACTTCATTCCCCTTCCCACGGTCTTGTTTCTTTATCTATAACATATTAACAATCATAACAGTGTTGGTGCATGAGATTAAGGCAATGATTAAATACAGTAAACAATCCTAGACACGTAGTTTAGCATTATTTTTACTAATTACAATATTAAATTATATTTTAATTAAAAGTAATTGAAGAATGTAGCCATTGGGATTCTTGAGTTAAAAACAGTAAAACTAAAATCAAGCCTAAGCAAGATACTATCATTCTCATCCTTGTTCTTCAGTTTATTCTCTCTATACTCTCTTTCTTTTCTCACTTCCTCTCTTCCCTTCCTCTCCCTTTTCTCTCTCAATACCCTTCCTCCATTACTTATTCTAGGACTCTATACTCCTTCTTTATATCGTCCCCTGATTATATCCTGCTTCAATCACAGCTTTTCTTCTATAACTAGAAGAATGTTTATTGCCAGAAATAACCCCATATCTTCATTACAGCACAGAAGGAAGGGAAACCCTTATATCCTCAATATAATTTATATAACCCTTATAATACTCAATGTAATTTCATGGCAGAACCTGCTTGCTTCAGACATTCAGCATCTCTAGCCACGGTTGGAGATAAGCAAATAATGCAAGACCATGTTTGTATAAGAAGCCCACAAGGTAGTGTCAGAGCAGCTAAATGCAATGGTCAGACATAGCTATAAATGGAACAGGACAGACAGAAATTAATTATATCTCTGAAAATACATGTATTTACCTTAAACATTATATATTTATGGATAGTGATATATAGACAATAACCAATAAGAACTTCTATCCTTATCAATAACTTTGGAGCAGTTACAATTCACCTCCCATATACTAAATAATAGCAGTGAGTTTCCCATTCCAAACCTCCAGATCCCTCAAGTTTAGAGGAGATTTAGATTATGTTGTGTCAATATCCTGTAAGGAGAAGGCTAACACATTGCTATTTAGGTCATCACCATGACCCTTGCAGAGTGTGAGTCCTTAGGATTAATAAAATATCACTTTAATCTTTTCATTTCTCTCTGCTCTAGCCACCATGGGAATTGCTGAAGAAGCTTAACAATTACACTTTCTTATATACATTATAAAACTTAAATGCAAAGTAAGTTAGGTTATAGTGCAAATGTTATGGTAAGAAGTTATTTTTAAAATGCACCAGTGGCTTCCACACAGTTGGACCTTAATAAATGTTTAATAATGACTATATTACTGTACTCCTTGCTAATTGTTTCAACCAATAAAACATACTTGAACATTATAGATGAAAATGATGTTATGCCTTGTTGTGGGTCTATGCAGAGATATAAGATATTGTTTAAAGAAAAGTCATAAAGATGAGTGCAAATGATATTCTTCTACCAGAAGGAAATACCTCATTAATCTGCTCTTCTAAATTGATGGTTCCATTCCACACATAGTACTCTAGGCTTGGAACTTCTGTAACATTTGCCATCACTGCATTCTATTGCTCTTAGGAGGGTTTTTGAATCGTCAATGAACAAAGCAATTCATGCATTTTCAGAGATCCGCCGAACAACTAAGGTGTCTGGTGATGTGGGTCCTAACGAGATAAAAACATTGGAACTTCCAGATTGGTTGGAAAGGACTGGTTTCTAAAAACTGAAATATAGTGCGAATTACAAAAATGTGGATAAGATTGCTTTTGCCTTTGCGTGTTGGTTGCCTAAAGTACTTCTAATGTAACATATTTTCCAGACACATTAACAAATACCAATCCAATTAATGCTACATTCTAACTTAATCACTTGATATAAACAAACTGATGTAATGGGCTAGATAATTCATTAAGTATTTAATGTGTTGTCCATTGTATTTCTAGGTGAACCTAAACAGACAAGTACTTGGCTTCTGTTTTCCTTACCCTTATTTTCTAACAGTTATGAAACTAGCACAAAAAACTACTAGAAATTGGAAATATAGAATCAAAAAGAGCAGGGAGGTCTTCAACATCTTATGAAGCATTAGTTACCACTAGTTCCCCACTTGGACAAACTAAAGATTGATGTTTGTTTTATTTATGTGATTGCAACCCCTGCAGTGTGGTCCATGTTATTCTTCCATTTTACTGCTGATTAATCTGTCTCAGATGCTAGTATGAAAAAGACATGAAACCAGAGTTCCCTTTCAATCACTACAACTCAGTGAGGAGTGTTTTTAAGGACTCTAAATATGTATTTGCTTTTTTCCAGTCCCAAAGTCTGAACGCAGGACATCTGCTTGCTTGCTCAGTTGGTACTTTACCACTTGAGTGAGCCATGACTCCAGCCTGAAGACCTCTGATATCTTTCTATATCTGCTCACAGAACATGTATATAAGATTTTAGGCAAAACTGATAGATAACAGCTAGGACTGACAGGTCTCTGCCTTGATTATTATGAGGGAATTCCTCTCTCAATTCTGAGTGAGGGTCCCTCTCTCCTTAAGCCTCACCCCACTCAAACAAAATATGTTTCAGCTTCCTAGTATTTATTTGGTTAAACTGCCAATAAATTGTTCAAAGGAGTTACACTGTAAAATCTTTCCCAAATGCCATATACCATCTATACCATACTTCAGTAAATTTGATTGTGTGTGTGTGTCTATATATATAATGTAGTGCTGAATATGAGAAAATATGCCCTTTGTCTGTCTTATTAATGTCACCTAATATAATCTTTCCAGGTCCATCCATTTCTCTGCAAATGACATAATATTACTCTTCCTGATAGATGAATAAAATTCCATCACACATATGTGCATACACACAGCTATATGTGTTTGTATATATTTATAAATATATGCGTATCTTGATTCCTTGTCCACTGTAGGACATCTGGGCTGTTTCTATAACTTGCTATGGTGAATAGTGCAATAATGTACATGATATACAACTGTCTTTATTTATGCTAATAGTCTTTCAGATAAATACTCAAGAGTGGTGTCACTGGATTCTGAAGTGTGAAACAATATGTCTGTGAGAAAAGAGAAGCCCACAGTCCACATCATTATGGGGAGGGACCTTGGCTGCGTTCATTCTTAGTGATAAATTTTAAAAACTCAACAAAATAATAAGTCTTCTATTTATTGTTCATGATAATTTTTATTATTGACCCTCATTGGAGCTGCCAATTAAGGTTTAGGAGTGTGGAAGTTACGCAGAATTTATACTTTTATTCAAAGTATCAGAACGTGATGTCAGCAGTAATAAAAAAATAGTATCCAAAGTATTTATGTTGTAAAACTCAATTAATCTATGGACTCCTTGCAGTGATTTTGCGGCAGATATTTGTATTCATCCATTTTCCAGTGTTATAACAATCATGAAGCTGAACATTTTATAAAGAAACATTTCCTTTAGCTCACAGTTTTAGAAGCTAGAAGTCCATGACTGGGTAAATCAATTGATCTGGTGTCTGATGAGGAGCTCAGGGTAATGACATCATAGGGCGAGGTGATGGCAAAGCTATCACATGACAAGACAGGAAGCCAGAGCGACCTGGAAGGGAGCTACTCTTTTTCCTTTTTGCTTTTTTTTTTAAACAACTCATTCTGATAAGAACTGACTCTAAAAGACCAGCATTAAACTCACCCAAGGGCAATGTCCTCAAATTGATTTCATTTCATTTCCCTAAAGACCAGGTACTGAAGACTAACCAAGTTTCCAACTCATGAAACTATGGGCAACACTCAAACTATATACAATCTATAAGAGTGCTATTAGAGTCATCGTAGCATTAAAACCAACTAATTTCACGTGAAATTCTGCACCAAAGATTGCTTGTCGAAGAACCATGTACCATTGTTCAGTCAAACATAATCTCTAAAATAACTCTTCTAATCTTATGAAAGAAGAAAATAGAAAGAAGAAAAGCAGGGAAAAACTCTTTTATATCTTTCAAAACTATCACTTTCATACCTGGTCATTTTCAAGGCTGACTCCTCATATATAAGGAAGCCAAGTAACCGCATCCAATATTTGACACAGAAACAAAAGAAAAAAAAGAGGTGGGGAGGAAGCATTCTGCACTAAAAAATGTTTCTCTCTGGCTAGAATTTCTGCATTATATAAAACTTTTTGTTATTAAAAGCTTCTGCTAAAATGTAAATGTGTTATCTGGAATAACCAATTTAATTATCATCCCAAATTTTAAAAAGAAAAGTAGGGAAGGCAGATGCTAATTTTACTTTTTATTCAAATCTTAAGTGAGAGTCATAATTGTATATTTGGAACCTTGGGTTGCTGATACAAAAATTTCTATATAATACATTTCTTTGTGCCAGTAATGAATCCTAGATGCTGTCATCAAGCTCTTTTTCTCAAGGCTAGCACTCTACCATTTAAGCCTTACCTCTACTTCCAGCTTTATGTAGCTAACTGAACATAAAAATCTCGTGGACATTTCTTTCTGGGCTGGCTTTGAGCTGCAATTCTCAGATCTCAGCCTCCTGAGTAACTAAAGTTAACAACCTGAGTCACAAGAGCCTAGCTACACATGTATGGATATATATTATGTGTTTGTATAATATATAATATACATATTTTATATTTATATGCAAAATATTCTTTCAAACATGTTTGAATTTCTAAGGTTCTAGGGGTTCATAGAACTATGGTTTGTTTGGACAGGCTGACCATCTGTGAAATTCATGTCTGTACTTCTTCTTTTTTTGGTGAGGGGGGGGGTCCGGGCACTGTCCCTCAGCTCTTCAGCTCAAGGCTAGTGCTCTACCACTTGAGCCACAGAGCCACTTCCAGCTTTTTTTCTTTTTGCTTATGTGGTGCTAAGGAATCGAACTCAGGGCCTCAGGCATGCAAGGCAAGCGTTCTACCACTGAGCCACCTTCCCAGCCCCTCATGTCTGTACTTCTATTTCATGCTCTCCTGATTCTGAATGATACTCTTTCATGCCGAACCATATTTAAGCTTTGAGTTCCTTCCCAACACAAGGCCGCAGTTGTTGTTCAGAGGGTGAGAGGTCTAAGTCCCCATCAAGAGAATATGGTTGCCACCAAAGATGAAGCTTAACTTTTCATCCAATTGGTTCAATATATATCCTACAGAAATGGAAACAAAACACCAGACCATAAAAGTGTACCATTCACACAAATCTGAAAGCAATAGCTGACTTTCCATAATTCTAAGTAAAGCAACAATAACGAGTCATACAACAGTGCTCAAAAAAGGAATCTCTGCAATAGTCACCCTAGATGTAACTACCTTAACCATTGTCTACCACTGTTCAAAGATAAAGACCTGAGAAAACTCTCGGTTGAGGAAAAAAATATCATTCAGAAGCTGAAGAACTATTTTTGGTATGAAGGGAATTAATAATGATACTCTCTAGGCAAGAGGTGTCAGGTTTGAAAAGGAAGTCAGTATTTGAGCGTGATAATGGGTCCAAAGACTTCAGGACTCACCACCTGGCACATTGTACCTGCTGCTTCTCACATGGGCCCTGACACATGCTAGAATGCCAGGGAAAAAAGAATTGCACCTGTATTGGGCCTATAGTCTCAGAAGAAGTGTGTGGTATAGGTTGTAAAAAGTTACTAGAGATAGAAGCCAAGTAAATAATGATCTATGAAATGGGTGTACCCCCTTATCACTAGCTCTCTGGGATTTTAGAGAGGTATTTGTCAGTTAGTGAATAAAGCAACTGAGTTAGAGTTCAGAAATTTACCATGTCTCTCCGAATGACTAATGGGGACTTAGACCTCTCACCTTCTGAACAACACAACTTGATTATTATCCTGTTGAGAGAACTCTCTTGCCCCAAATCACCTGTGTGTCTCCAGAAAGGTAGGAGAAAATGAGCTGCTATGGACACCTAGAGAAATTGAGCCCAGAGATCCTGTTGGCAGTGGCTGTGGAAAATACCGAGAAGCAAAGGAACCTTAATTGGTCAGTGCTCACTTAAGATATGGAGGGTCAGAAGCAATTCTAGAATTCAATGGCCTCCCATCAAGTGCATTTAAATAATACATTCAAGGAAATGGAAATGTTCCTAAATCAGCACATGATGTCCTCTTCTCTCGGCTTTCCCCCATACACACTGAAGTCCAGGGCTGTATATTTTGAAGTAAGAACTTCAAAGCCAAATTATCTAATCACAAATAAAAAGGTACAGCACCGTTCTTGAAGAATGGTGCTATCTGGGTAGTTCTAGTAATGAGAAAAATTTCTTCTCATCACTACTCTTATCTAAAAGCCAGCATTTTATAGAGGGCAGGAGCACATTGAATCCCAGGGGAAACGTTCCTGACTTAAATTTTTAATTAAATCTTTTCTTGTCAGCAATAATACAATTTAGGGAAAGGTCATCTACAAAAAAAAAATAGTGAGCTTTAATGGGGAAGTAGGGGAATAAGCACAGGAAATGCTTAACTTTGTCTCCTGTTCTATGAAGCATTTCTTGAGAGTGAGGAAATGATTGTTGAATGATATCAGTATCCATCCTATGCCTTCTATGTCCCAGATACAAATGCCAGGTGTTTAAATATCTCTGTGCGTATGTATCTATGTGTGTCTGTGTCTGTCTGTGTCTGTGTGCATATTATTATGGTTTGAATTCAGAGCCGGGGCTCATTCTGTTTGATTCTTTTGTGGACACACCACACCTAGAACTGTAACTCAATCCCTACCTTCCCCCACCCTTTGGCCATGGGGTCTGAACTCTGGGCCTGGCTGCTGTCCCTCAGCTCTTCAGCTCAAGGCTAGCGCTCTACCACTTGAGCCACAGAGCCATTTCTGGAATCAAACCCTGGGCCTCATGCATGCAAGGCAAGCCCTCTACCACTAAGCCACCTTCCCAAGCCCCCATCAATCCCTACTTTTTACTGGTCATTTTGGAAATAGAGTCATGGACTTTTTTGTTCAGTCTGGCATCAAACTATGTCTGAATAGCTATATTACAAGGATGAAAAACTAGACCCTGAATCACTTCTTTAATTATTTATCACTAGAAAAATGAAGGAAACTTGAGAAAACTCAGACATAAGCGTGAGTAAGTATATTTAAAATGACAGAGATTCATTCCCAGAAACAGTTTTCTTTCCCAAACACAATTATCTTTGCCTTTCTTTTGGATAGTGAACCATAATATACTGTATTATATTCAGTATGCACTCTTTTGTCACTACCTTTCTTACTTGTGAATATGAGCACATATATGAATGCAAAATGTCTGCTTCTGAAACAAAAGAGCTTCTCTTCATCTCTGTAAATGCTCAATCAAATGAGTTAAGGGGAGAAAAAATAGTGCAGTAATAGATATGGGCATGTGTACTCACTCTTTCTTTAATGCCAGTGGTGGAGTCAATAAGCTAACACTACTAGATCCCTGTTTTGAGACAGAAAATAATTAAGTCTATTGTTCTTCCCAAATGCAGGGAATGTTCACATTACTGTGGTTGCTATATTTAACTTTCTAAATATGTGCTCACTAATCACCCATTGATAAGGGTCATTATTCTTTCTTGGGGAAGAATTGCAGGGCACTCTTGAAACACCGAAATTGAAATTTCAGAAGAAATTAATATATACTTACAGAACTTTGAAAAAGGGGCTACATACTTCTCATGTGATTGTAGTAGTTTTGAGGCACTCAAACCTAGCAAATACTTAATAGGATCATCATTGCCCATATACCAACAGGGTACTCCTTGATAATTGCTTTTATAAACCAATGAGGATCACAGTTATCCTTCGGAAATGAAAAAAAAAAATGGTAACAAGGCCAGAATTCCTAAACTACTTCATCCTAGATTCCTATAGCTACATGAGTCCTCTCAGAATGCTTAGGAAGGGTAATAATTGTCTTTCTCTAGAGAATAAAACAGAGGCCCAAGGACCTATAACTACTAATTGGCTAGTTGGACTTAGATCATCAGTGGAAGAATTTGATTTAGAATATTCTCATCTTCTGACACCAAGTCTAACGCTATGTACTCCAGTATAACATCTCCAGTATGTGTCCACGAGGACACCACAGTCACATCACTTGGTCCTTTTTGTCACAGAGTAAGGGTCCACTCTTCCAAGAATAGTGCTGCATGCCGAGGAAACATATTAAGTGCGAGTTTTCACCATTTAAGGGACAGTCGTAACCCCAAATATAACCTGATCATGGAAGATGATTGGATAAGAATCTGATCTAAGGCTCCCATTTTTAAGGAACAAAGAACACCATGGTAGACATTTGAAAAAAAACAAGTAGGCATTTGCTAGGATATGTACATGGAATGTGTACAGGTCAGAATGTGGCACAAGGCAAAGAGTATGAAGATCCTAATCCTTGAGTGAAGTGAATGAGGAAGGAGCAGGCAGGTAGACCCAACTGGTCCTTCAGGCTGTTCACATTTATCATTCCTCCTAGACCACCAGGAGAAAAGTGAGATTTGTAATAACTAAGATAGATGAAGGCTGATGGGATGCTATGATACACTGACGAGCCTAGGGAGATTATGCCAAACTGAGATACTTTGAAGTTAGCTAACATTGTTGTCATTATTTGTCAATTAGATTTTGCCCTATAAAATTAAGCTTGCACACAGATGCACATGTACACACACACACACAAACCCGTGCACACACAAACGTGCTTCAACAAGGTGATGAAATCATAGAACACAATGGCTAGATGAAAGCCAAAATGCTTGTATTAACCCCTGACCTCTAAATATAAAGGATATGAAAGACTGCATCTAAATTCAAGATTAAACATAAGTACATGCCCTTCACCTTTCAGGCAAGGAAACCAAAGTTCAGGAAGTAAGCGAGAAGAATTATCTGAATAAGACAGAAGAGTGATCTCTCTGCTACCATAGTATTTTTCATTACTAGGGAAAGGTGAACACATTTCCAGGGGCCCTATCTCCCCTGTTCATTCTCCACTGAACACAGCCAAGATGACACACCTGCAGATAACAAAAAGCAACAATTCTTAGACAACTGGCAAATATTTCAGAAACAGTGGGAAAATGAAGTGCAGGAGGAATACACACATATTCCCTATCAGAAAATGACCTTGTTAACTCTCACCTTCCCTCAACACCAACCTACATTACATTTATAGATACAAGTCATAAATATTTTCACTAGCCGTTCATTCATTCAGTGAGCACTCCTCATAATTCAATTCAATTAATTCTCTTTTACAAGCATTTGGAAGGCAGAAAGAGAAAAGATCACCAAATGCAATTCTGAACATCCGTTCCAGTGCTTACTGAGTGTAATCTTAGGTGAAAAACTTAGCTTTGGTTTCTTTATCATAAAAAGGTGGATAATAAATCATAATGACCTCATGGAGTATGGAAATTACAAATGACATCATGCTATACCCAGTGCCTGGCACACAGAGCATGATAAGTGTTTGCTATGTATGGGTGACTGGAAAAACACACGTTTCTGAGCATGTACTTTGGGTATTTCTCTACTTGGGGACCCAGAGAACAGAAAACCCCTCTATCCCTTGTGTAGAGCAAATGATCTAATCACTGTATAATATCCGCAGGGACTATGAATTCAAGTTCCACGGCTAAGCTGTTTTGCCAGGTGGTAGACTTTCACCCTAAGCAGACAAGAGACTAAAGTCCACTCTTCTTTTGGGCCCTAAGTGATTCTACTTCAGTAAGTATATTTTCACCAGAAGATGAAACTGACTTAGAAGCCTTTTTTCCTCTCTCTTTTCTCTTTCTCTGTGTCTTTCTGTGTCTCTGTGTCTGCCTCTCTCTGTCTCTGTCTGTGTCTTTCTTGCTCTGTCTCTCTCTGTGTCTGTGTCTCTTTCTTGCTCTGTCTCTCTCTGTGTCTGTCTGTCTGTCTGTCTGTCTCTCTCTCTCTTTCTCTCACTCACCCTCTCTTCTTGCCACATGGTAGTTTGGCCCAGTGGTGAACTGCTAACTAGCTACCCACTGGGACTGTCTGTGAACCCAAAATTCATCTCAGCTGGAGAAGATGCTATGTCTAATTACATCAGACTTGACTGCCAATGACATGTTAGCCCAGTCCAGGAGCTGCTGGGAGCCATTTGCCTCTCATAGTTCACTGCCTGGCATGGCTAGCTGCGCTGCGTATCATTTTCTGCTTGTTTCCTGCCACACTCTTCTCAGGGTCCACCTTTAAAATGGGAGGAGGACACTACATTTGATCACGGCGCTTGCTCTTTGATGAATTACACAACCACTCTGTGTTTTTACACCTGAAGGATTCTGCCATGTCATGTGCAGACACACATCCATGCAAAATAAGTGCCTCTGTCATTCATAATATTCTGAGCTTTTGTGGAAGTCCACAGATGGATATAGGAGAAAATGTAAAGGCCTCAGAACCCATTGGATTTGGGATTGACCACAAACTCAATCCCCTTCCAGCATCACAGGTTTGAGAGGCTCTCCCATCTCTTTGAGCCGAGGCAGAACCAGGGAGACCATAAGAAGGCATCTACGGTCACAAGTTTAAGGACAGAGGCATGCTCCTGCCAGTGTCCTTATATTCTTTATCTGAGCACCTTTCTGGCCTCATTGTCAGGCCTGCTGGGTCTCTGAGCCTCAGAATTTTATAAACTAAGGCAATTAAAGCACACAGTATTCTATTCAGTACACACACACACACACACACACATACACACACACACTTACCAAATAATGGCCTTTAACCAGAGGCTTTTGCAATGACAGTGCCCAGTGCAGCCAGATCGCAGCCAGATGTGATGCCTGACTTCCTGCCAGCACAGGGTGATGTCTGTGACCACCCAGTAGTCCATCAGAAAGCTCCCACTGATGGCCAGGCAGGGATGCTGCTATTCATATGAAACAGAACACCTGGGTTTTCGGGGGTGGGGGAGGTGCGGCAATCTGTGTATAACAGACCCCACACACTCCACAGGAGGCTGTGCGAAAGGAATTCCCAAGTAATAACAGAAGTCCTTCTACTGTTCACAGAAGCAGATGAATTACAAGCAACATCTAGGTGGTGTTGTACAACCTGGTAACAGTCACATAATTAGGATTTTTTAAAAATTTCTTAATACCATGCCACAATTGTTACTTCAGATCATAAAATGTGCTTAAGCGGAACATCTTAATGACTGCAAAACAATCTAGTTCCCAGATGTATTGTGACCAAAATAATTGTATACTGGTGGGTTTTGAATATGGCCTTGTAATTTGTAATATGTTGATGACCTTTGACTTCTATTTGTCAGTATCCAGGTTAATAATAGTTATAATTTATATAACACATCAATTGTTATGAACATTTTTTCAGGTGTTTGAGGCACATTTCCTCATGTATTTCTAGGAAATGTGAATCCATCTACATTACCTACTATGCAATGAAATATTGTGTGTGTGTGTGTGTGTGTGTGTGTGTGTGTGTTTCATAGGATATTTGCTCTATTCAAGAGTTGGACCTCCATATCCAAAGATCTACCTCACACCTGTAATGACTCATCTCTACCAGTCTGCTTTCTTGTTTTATGTCTTTATATTGTATTCTCTGCTCAGGGTTTAACATGGCCCCTGTCGCCCCAGTGGAAAGTTATTATGCATTTTTTCTTGTCCTTCTTTGTGAAAGGCAAAACTCTTGGAAAGCAAACACAAAGCAAGAGCAGAGGCCTCTGATAAATCCAAACATGGTTGATCCTTTACTGAAGTTATTATGTATGCAGCAATATGTATTTTATTTCAGTCATTTTAGTGAGCTTTGATAACACGGCCAAATGTGATTGTTCCTCTTTTGTATGAGAAGATAGATTCAGAAAAACATTTCATCAATTCCCTCAAGAACAGCCTAAATGTCTAAATGAATGAGCTGGGTTTGAAGTCCAGATCTGATCCAACCCCTGTTTTGTATTTTTTGTTTTTCATTTGGTTTTTTGTTTTGTTTTTGTTTTGGAAGATTTTCCCCTCCCATATGGCACCTTGGAATCCAGGTAAATTGATTTTGATATTGGACATACCAACCATATTTTTAGTCTTTCTATATTTAAGGATTCTGAAGTCTCTTTGTATCTATCTTTACTAGTTTTTCCCCTATAATACAACAAACTCTAGGAATAATTAACAATTCCATAGTATGCTGTTCCAGGCACATTTCCATGAGCCTCGGTGAAGTCGTTTAAACTTCAAACAACCTTACCAGGTTACCTGCATCTTACAAATTAGGAAGCAGTGACCCAGAGAGGTTAAGAGGTTGATCTGTGGCTGCACAGTGATTGAAGGGACACCTGAAACTCTCACCCAGGTGTCGATAACTGTCCCCTGCTACACTGAGGCTCTCAGTAGCAGCTCACCTCCCACTGCAGATACAACAGTGGGCTTCAAAATGAACACCTGGACTAACTAATAGCATAGGTGAAGTAAAATAAACCACAAATGGCAGGTAGGTGGTATTTCCCATGATTTGGGAGCTTAATCAAACACAAATGAATAAACCAGATTCAGCCTTGTAGTGACAATGCATTCAAAAATGACCAATTACTTCTGTACCTCCAGGTTCTCGTGTACTGGATTTCACAAGTCTGATCTTTGGACACACACACTGGACACACATGCTGCCTGAATGCATGCCCATGACCTACAACTGGACCCTGCTGCTGTGAGTGCCTACTCCACGTTAATTACCCAAATGATTTCAACCGAAGAACGGCAGATGAATTTAAGCAGCCAGCCATCCCATGAAGAAATTTCCATTAATATTCACAGAACTGAGAGCGCAGTAGAGCAGAGAGCCATGGTGATGCCAGTTTTAATTCCGTGGTGAATGCTTTTCTGCGCTTCTCGGTGTTGGTAGGAGGGGAATGGGTGGATATGTTTCCTTGATAGGAAAAAAGTGAAGTGAAAACTCCCAGCTCTGCTGTGAGCAAGGCCAAGTTGGTCATCAGTGTGACCTTCAGGTTAAGATAAAAGGCTGAAGTTCTTGAAGGACAATGGTTAACTAGAGTATGAAAATGGATGGTTAAAAGTGATAGTACATTTTTCAAAGAGGTTCACCTTGTTGAGCATACGCAAGTGATAATATTTCCAGGCATTTGGTGTCAAAGAGCAAAAGTTACACACTTCCTTTTACATCTATACATTTACATCTACAAATGGCTTTTTTCAAATCTATCTATTTTATCAAAGGGTGTTCTGTGAGGGTCTATTTCTGGTTGGAATCAGTAGATGAATTCATGAGCAAAATAGACATCCATGACATACCTAGTGGAGGTCAAAGTCCAGACACTTGAGGTACCAGAAAATGATGGAAGTGGAACTGGAGGATGTGGCCTTTGGGGACAACCGTAATTGGGGATGAAGGGCATTTTGGCAACTAATAACTAAGTGTGGCCTATTCTGAGACATAAACTGATCATGCGCTTGTTATGGGGAGTAATTAACACTGCACCACAAAAATATCACAATTCACATTCAACAGCTATTACTAATTGTGGTGTGGGTAACTCAACGTAGTGATGGTAATAGCAGACTTAATAAGAGCTAGAGTTAGAAAGAAACCCAAGTAGTAGTAGAAAAGTAGATAGGTTTGTTTACTAGGGCTGTGACTTTAAAATACCACCGACTTGATGACTTAAAAAACAGAATTTAGAGGCTGGGAAGGTGGCTCAGTGGTAGAGCGCTTGCCTTGCATGCCTGAGGCCCTGGGCTCAATTCCTCACCACCACATAAACAAAAAGAAAAAAGCTGGAAGTAGTGTTGCTCTATTTGTTGAGCCAGAGCTCCACTTCCCCCTTTTTAGTGTCTGTTTAGCTAGGATTACATGTGTGAGCCAAAAGTACACACTCTCCTTTTATATGGACACCTTTTGTATTGGATTAGAGACCATCCTAACAACCTCATTTTAATTTAATTGTGTCATTGAAGACCCTGCTTTCAAATACAGAAATTAGAACTGAAACATAGGAGCATAGGTAGGTTACATTTCAACCCACAATAGGAAGCCTTGTCACATACCAATTTCTCATGGGTGAAGAATTCTCCAGAATGCCCAGTGTTATGGACATTCTACCTCATCAGTCATGACTAAAGAGTAAAATACCTTAAGTGTGCCCATTAAAATGTCCTGGATTTGGAAGATTTTGCATTGTGTGGGTTTTAAGGACAGGAGGAATAGAATGGTAACAGAATTTTAATTGACAGATGCCAATAAAGAATAATTCTGTACAAAAACGCCATATATATCACATGACTTTGGGAAGAATGCCAGATATATGGTGAAATGTAAGCTCTTTACAGCGGTCTTTGTCTAGATTCAAATTCATTTTATATATGAACAGGTAGAAGTTATTTCACTGCTTGAGAATTCATTGAATTTTTCAGGAATATATAACATCTGTGTAATTGAGAAAGAGGGTAACCTTAAAATTTTTGCCAAAATGTGTTTACGTCTTGGGAAACTCAAATCAGCTACAGAGATACACCTTTTGGCATTTTTACTTCTGAGAGAGCACATCTGTTCCAGTCTGCATTTTTAGACATCTCTTTTATGGTGATTTTCATACATGGACCACAGTGAGCCTAGCTATTGCATTACATATTCTTATGATGACCTGTCGTAATTCTTAACATATGGGAGATAGTTACTATTTTATCAAAATCTACTTTAATATTTTCACAATCACAATTAGGACACTGAATTAATGTTTTTTTAATTATGTAGGTAATTTTATAACCTATGAATTTCACTTTGGGGTGATAACAGAAATGTTTATTATTTCTTTATTTTCTTTTAAATAGTTCATGGATATTCTTTTTTTAAATGTTTTTATTGTGAAAATACTGTACAGAGGGGTTACAATTACATGAGCAAGGTAATGAGTACATTTCTTATCAAGCATTGTTGCCTCCTCCTTTGCTTTTCCCTCCCCATCCCTTCCCTCCCACCAAATCAGCTACACTCCCCATACCACCCCGGACAAAATTGTAAAAAGTAAAAAGATGGAAGTGAACTTTTTGGGAGGCTGACATAGGAGAATATAAAGCTCAAGGCCAGTCTGACTGAAAACTAGTGTGACCCTTACCTTGAAAATAAGATGAGGTTCCATATCCTAGCTATGGTAAATAATGCTGCAATAAACATAGTTGTGCTGGTAGCCTTAGTATGGCCTTGTTTATGATCGTTTGGATAAATGCCCAAAAGTGGGATTGCTGGGTCATAGGGGAGCTCTATGTAGAGTCTTTTGAGGAACCTCCATACTGATTTCCAAAGTGGATGAATAAGTTTACACTCCTACTAACAATGCAGTAGGATTCCTTTCTGTTGTTATCAGAGTTCTTGATTATAGCCATTCTAACTGGGGTGAGGTGGAATCTCAATGTTGTTTTGATTTCCATTTCTTTTATGACTAGAGAGGTTGAGAATTTCTTCATGTATCTGTTGGCCATTCTTATTTCCTCTTCTAATATGTGGAATCACCCAGGTGCCCCTCAGTAGATGAATGGATCAAGAAAATGTGGAATATATACACAATGGAATTCTGTGCCTCCATCAGAAAGAATGACATTGCCCCATTTGTTAGGAAATGGAAAGACTTAGAAAAAATTATATTAAATGAAGTAAGCCAGGCCCAAAGAAACATAGGTCTCATGGTTTCCCTTATTTGCAATAACTAGTACATGTGTAGGACAAGCAGTAAAGGCCAAAAGCTATGTACATATGACCATATAAGATGATGTTAAGAGAAATGAACCCAAAGATAGGGACACAAATATCTTTTTTCTTTCTTGCTATTGTTTCTAACATATTTATAATGTACCATGTGATTTTTTTGTTGTTGCTTTGTATGTTCCTCCCTCATGGTATAACCCCTGTTTTCACTGTATTTGATGCTGGTACATTTCTGGAGGGGAAAGGAAAAAACAAAATGCTTAAATAAAGATACAAGTTGACCCATTGTAACAATGAGATATACAAAACACTATGTTGAAAATGAACTTTACAACTTAGGCAGGGGGGGGGGGGGGGGTGGGGTTGGGGGGAGGCGGGGAGGTAGTTGTTGAGGTGGGAAGGAAGGGATGGTAGGGGGAAACAAGGAGGGTTGGAGGGAAGGGATGGTAGGGGGAAACAAGAAGGAGGCAACAATGCTCAATAGGAAATGTACTCATTACCTTGATCATGTAACTGCAAACCCTCAGTACAGCATTTTTACAATAAAAAAGTATAAAAATATTTTTAAAAAGAACTGTTGATATACATCTTCAGATGGGAAAATAAAATTGGCCTAAATGACAGTGAAAAAAAAAGAAAAAATATAAGACGAGGTAGTGGCCCACAGCTATGATTCTAGTTGCTCAGTAGATTATGGTAGGCAGGTCATGGTCTGTGTCCAACTGAGCCCAAATCATGGAATCATATCTTAAAAAATTCCCAAAACCAAAGAAAAGAAAAGAATGTCAAAAACAGTGTTTTGGCTCAAATGAAGTAGCACTAGCAAAATGAGAAATTTCTGAATTCAATCCTCAGTACCGTTAACCAAAAAAAGTGAGAGGAGTAGGAGAAGAGGAGAGGAAAGGAGAGGCAAAGAAGAGAGATTTGAAAAGAAAGATGGCAGGTGAGTAGAATTCAAAGCAAGAACTCTCAACAGTGTCCCAAGAATTAAAAAGATGATGTAGGTTTAATGGGTATCAGATAGAGCCAAACCACCCAAAGTCAGAGAAACAATGGAGTTTTAAGTACAAACAACCTTGCACTGGTTAAGATTCAGAAATGTGCTGTCAGACTACATTGTGGCAATGTGGAAGAGACTTAGCAACCGGGCCCTGAGAAGGGCTATCCCACACAGACTTTCACAGAAATATAATACAAACTATGAACAGTAGCAACAACAAAAACACAGAAAAAGCTTGGAGTATAAAGAAGAAAAGCCAAGTTACTTGCAGAGTTTGAGGACCCTGGTTATGTTCTTTTGTTGTTTTCCTTCTGGAGGCTGGAGGTTTTGTTTGCTCACGGCTCTAAATTACTGTTTCAAGCTTACTCATTCTGTTTAGAGCTCTATGAAGAAAGAAGATAAAACACAGTAATTAGCTTGTTGCCCTGCAATTATTAAAAGGCTATAATGGCAGGCCCCATAGGAATCTCTCCCCTTTGTGAAACAGTCCTGGAAGAAAATGTTGCTTTATACTTAGCCTTCACTAGGGAACATTGTCACACGTCGCAGGCCATCACCACCTCTCTGTGATTTCATGCCAGGGACAGCATCCTTTCTCTAGTTTTAGGTACAGAAACTGAATCGCTTTGCTTCACCACTACCATTATGGCTCAGAGGAATGTTGCAGTAAATTAACACCACTGGATGGCAACACAAATTCCATCAAAACCTAATTTAATCCTTTTCCGATAAGAGATGATAAAACACAGTTTCTCTAGAACAACATTGGAGTTTTGCCCTATGACATCATTTCCCCATGTCTTTAGTGTCATCTCTTACCTTTCTTCCCTCAAATTTTGTCGAATCCAACCACACAAAATACAAGCTCTCCTGTTACAAGCATGGTCTGTTATCCATCACACTACTCCCTCATCCACAACTTGCACTCAATAGAAAAGAAATAGTTAAAGTGAGAAGCATTGTATATCCAGCACCTCTTACATCTACTCCCTATCACCTTCCAGAGTTTTCTCCACCAAATCACTTTCCCCCTCAGACTGCAATTTTGTAGTACTGTTACTGGTGGTCTCATTCATCCAATTGGATAGAGAGCTCTTTAGAGGAAACCAACTTTAAGTACTCATCTGTAGCCCTAGAACCAAGAGTGGGTAGCACTTGGAGTTCTGCAGCTCAGTAGTGTTGAGTGAGTAGGATAGTTGATGCGTACAGAGAACAGAGTAGTTCAATGTTTGTTTGCATTTGCAGAGATGTTTGAAGTATCTTCAGTTGCTGTTTTTCAGGTTAGGGCATCTCACCCATCGAAGGCAAGAGAATTAATGTTTAAGTATACCACAAACGAGCTGAAATTTCCCTAACTGCATAGAGTTCCCAACATGGTTCCACACCTACAAATCTCTCTGTGTGCCTATCTGTCTCTCATTTATTCTGTCTCTGTTTCTGTTTCTCTGTCTCCCTCTCATGAATTCTCTTTCCTCTCTCTCTCTCTCATATGTTGGCTCACTTGCTCACTCATGAATTCAGCACTTAGAGTGAGTTGAAAATTTCAACCCTGAAAAAGGTAAAGATTTTAGAGTGTGAAGAAAAAACATGTAACTTAAGTTTTCTTATAAGCCTGTGACCAGCTTTACCTGTGGCTATGGTGCTGAGCAGCCTTTCTTCTTCCTAATGAAATTACCAAAAGTGGCTGAAGAAGTGATACATAATAGAAAGATGGGAGAAATTATATTTAAGTGAAGTAAGCTAAAAACATAGGTTTTCCCCTCATTTGTGGTAGCTAGAATGTGCCTATAAATGTACAAGTAAACACACTGAATTGCACACACACACACACACACACACACAAACACACACACAGGGGGACATGATAAACTATATAGGCCTCTAGACATTCACATACTGAGACCAAAGGAGGATATATATAGCAGTAGATGACAAAGGCTCAACAGCTATTCACATATGATCATATAAAATAATATTTTATGAAAAGAACTACAAGAAAAAGTAAACAAGAGGGTGTTTTAGTTGTTATTGCTGTTTTCTTATCCTTTTGTCTCATATGATTGTATTTAGAAGGAAAAAGGGGAACACAGAAATGGTGGACCCAAAGGTAAACAACTACAGAAGTGGTCCTCTCTAGACACCATATGGAAAATGAATTATACATCTGTGGGTGGAGATGGGAGGGGAAAACTGGGAGAGAGTGAGGGAAGGGGAGACACGGTTCAAAAAGAATTGTACTCTTTTTAAAAATTTTTTTATTGTGAAAATACCATACAGAGGGGTTACAATTACATGGGCAAGATAATGAGTACATGTCTTATCAAGCATTGCAGCCTCCTCCTTTGTTTCCCCTTCCAACCCCTTCCCATCTCCCATCCCCCCTACTCACCCTCCCCTTCCACTCCCCCCCCCCGCCAAAGTTGAAAAGTTAGTTTTTCGACATAATGATTTGTACATCTCATTGTTGCAAAAAGAAAAAGGAAAGAAAAGAACAGCAAATAGTACAATAAAAAAAAGAATCATACTCATAACCTGACTTATGTAACTGTAACCCCTTGACCATAACAAAGATAAGGAGATACACATTTTAGAATTCTTGATACTGGGAAATGAAAGAAAAAATGAAAGTGTAATAATGATAAATTTAAGTAATTTATAGAATATCTACATGATGAAACATTGTATAACCAGTAGACACAATATTTTATATGACAATATAAAATCCAAAACCACTCTAGGCAAGTTTGAAGCATTAGCCAGTTTCATCCTAATATCAGGTTCATGATACCATTAATGAGGATTTTACAGTCAAGGAACCTAAACTAAAAAGATACATGTAAAGACTTACTTAACATTACATAGCCAATGCAAGATAAAACTTGTACTTAAACTCTGAGGTGCCAAATTAAAGGTCCATGTTCTTCCCACTATATTGAATTGCTAATGGAAATACTCTTAGTGACAGGCTAGAGTGTCCCATGGCAAAAATGAGAATGTATTGAGACTGTAAGAGGAAAATCAAAGAGAATATAAGAAGAAAATAATCACTGTAATTACGCTCAGCTTTGTCTTTTCCTTTTATCTTTTTATTTTCCCTCAATGTTTGAAAATGAGTATGAATTGTTGTATAATATAAACAATGAAATATTATAGGAAAAAGTAAATATTTTAGTGTTGCTATAGATGCTCAAGTAGTATGGTATCTACTTTTTTGTTTTCAGGAAGCATCCTTGTGTATTAAATTTTTTTTAAAAAAAAGTAGACAAGAAAGCAGCATCTCCATGAGGAATTTCACATTGCTTGTCTTCAGTGATTCTGTGTTCACAGCAATATCATAAAAGGAAATGGCTTAGGAGGCATGGGTACTCAATGTGACAAATGATTCAACCTAATGGAAAGAGGCAAAAACAAAGAGAAGCCATTTGACTTGATGATTAGAAGGGTATAGGCAGCCCATGCCAAAATCAGTAGGATATCAGATTCCAAAGTCAGCCCACAGGCTGTGAAATGAGACAGAGAAAGGAGGAACGTGTCAGCAGGTAGATGCCACTTTCAATCAATGGGAGACTAATAGCCTGTCAATTGACGTGTGCCCAAGTTGGCATGAAGACTGCCCATGGTGATTCAACAATCATTTCAAATTTCTCAACCGCAAATCTGAAATGCATACACATTTGACAGAAAGTAGCAAATGGTATCCATAGGTTCTAATGAAAGGATTAAGACGGTGCCATTTTGGATTTCTGTCTTTATAACCCAGTGAATCTGTAGAAGGATTTTTTGTTTAGTCTGTCCATGGTCTAATCTTCAAAAACAAAAGGGAGCTGCTGGTGTCATCAGAGACTTGGTGTAGATGAATTTCTAAGCTGAATCTTTGTCAGCTTAACATTCTTGCACTAGGTAGCATTCTAAAGATGAATACTACTACAGGAGAAGCAATCTCTATTAGTTCAGACTTGCTCTTAGAGAATGTAATGAACAGAGAAAACCTGGGGAGAAAATAGCATTTATTTTTTTGTTAAGGTGAAAACTAGCTACCTCATTTCAACCGGCTGCCCCATCCTCACCATCTAAATCGAGTCCATTTTTTTTCCATGCCAGCAAATTTTGCCAGCCTGCTTTCTTTTCTTTAAGTGGTCGCTTCCAATTTAACATACTTATTGGTGTTCTCAAGTGAGCCTTCAGCAGAACGGAGCCATTTAAGGGTTTGCCCTCATCTCGTTATAAATTAGTTTTGAATATCTCTCAGTATGCACAGCATTCCTCTGCTACCCAAGTTAGAACTCCTTATTAGACTAGGAAGAATTTGCGTTTTAATTAGTTTTACCTCTGGTGTACGAAGCCCACTGAGATTACTACACTTAGTAAAATTTAATTAACTTGACAAAAGATCCTAATTGTTTTCGTGCCACTGGTCCACTGCAAGGCTAAAAATAATGCCCTCCAAATAAAGCGGCCACCACAAAGCTTCATTTTCACTGTCTTATATTAAGAGAAAATGTATTATAATTCACAGAAAGTTTTCTTTTTCTTTGTCAGGCAATAGAATTGGGGGTAAGGAAAAGCAGAGATTGGAAATTCCTTTAAGAAGTGATATCTGTGGATGGGGATGGGTGGAGAGAGCTCAGGGAAAAGATTCCCCTCCCATACTCATTCTGGTGGAAAGCTTTCTAGAAATGAGATGAGGAACATATTGATTTGTCTAATTCCTCAAGGACTCAAGCAGACATAATATATCATGTGAATTAATAATGAAGGTTTATAAGTAAAAAGTGCTGAATGAATGAATATGCATCCATTGATTCATTTATCATTAATTTAGTCCTTTAATAAGCGTTTCCGGAGAACTGAGTTTTGAGTCAAGGGCTCCTCCTGACAACATTCAATCCATAAAATCTCAACTCCACAATTTTGAATGTCATTCTCAACGTATGACTTTCCATTTCCGCTGCTCATTTGAGGTGATGTTATAGAGCTTCCAAGACCAGAAACATTTTCTTGCTTCCTTTTTTCAGTTCTGTTAACTTGGGCCTTTAAAAAATTTAAAAGAAAAGTTGGTAGTAAGGATGGGTTACATAGCTTTCCAAAAGTGCCTACTTTTGCTTCACTATAGCGCTGGACCATACTATTACATGCTAGATTGCTATGGTTATAACTAGAGCTTTATTTTAATTTATTTATTGATATCTTCTACTTCTATGCACTGCATGAAGCCTCTGGGAACGTTATTCTCTTCAATGTCAAGATACCTCCTTTTTCCACTTCTAAATTGGTTGTTTCCTTAGGAGACTCCTCTACTTGGGACATGCCCCCTTAGAACCTGCCTCTTCTCCCTTCATTGTGGATCTTTTCAGGGTGGCAGCCACTCTATCTGTCCTCCTGAGTCAACAAGTCTGTACACTCAGTGTCTCCCACCCCTGTGGCCAAGTGACTATGCAAAATGCCTGTCCCCAAAGTGGCCTAGATACCTCCTCTGCCAATTGTACCTGGACTACAGAAGATCTTTACTTCCTTCAGTCTCAGAAAACTAAGCTGATGGAAGCCTGTAGCTAAATATTCCCATGTCTCTCATTTATAGCTACCTGAAGGATGTCTGGCTATTAGAGGAAAGACCAAGAGCAATTTCCTAAGAGAAGGAACATTATGACATGAGTGTAGAGGAAGAAAGGGGGAAGATAACGTGAAGGAAAAGAAAGGGAGTAACCATGTTCTTGAAGTTGCAGAAGACATTTGGTTGTAATCTTAGAATCTTTCATAATGTGAAAAAGGATGTATACGTTCCCCTTAAGTTAGACAAATCAGATTTCTGCTAGTATAGAAATTCTTGTTCTCCATTCATCTATTCTTTCTACTCTCCTTTATCATTCAGATCTTTCACATTTTTCCCAGTTCAGGGGCTGGGCTCTAGCCGAGCAGCGTTGTGAGAACACAGCTCTAACGTTAATGCCTATGCGTGGGGCTGTCCTTCAGCCTTCCTCTACCATCATGCTACTTGACTCTACCTGGTAGAATATTGTTTCAGGGGTTACCTCAAGCTTGTTGGAGAGCACTGTTGGCAACAGTCACAAAGACTATTAACATCATACAGTCAGAAAGAGAGGAAGGCTCTTCTAAATTAGTGGACTCCACACATAGATTTTACAGCTCAGAATCAGACTTGTACCCTCAGAAGCAGATAAACCATCTCGGAAACTTCCTCTCCACAGACCAAGAATGAATTTTAAACCATGTTTTAAATGGAATGAAGTACAGTTCTTTTTAACTAGCATGTATTCCTAAGGTCAATCATTAACACAATATTTAGGAAATTTGACAAATAGTCAATGTAGCAGTGCAGGAGAAATGATATCTATCTTTCTATCTATCTACCTTTCTATCTATCTATTATCTATCTATCTATCTTTCTATTTATCTATCTCTACGTCTATACCCTTATCTCCCACTACTTGTTCTAAACTTACTGAGAATTGGATTATTAAGTTATTTTGGGAGACTAGTTGTCCTCATAATATATTTAATCTACCCACAGTTAACGTCATTTGACCAACTTTCAAACATTACCTCTACATCCTACCACAAGGTGACAGGAAAATAAAAATATAAGACCTAGTCCTAATCGCAGTGTGCATGTCTGTATACAAAACCTGTCTACTACTTATAGACATACAATTTGCTTATATTTTTGCCTCTCTCATCAACATCATCTGTCTTTTTCAAAGACCTTTAGAAACCTCAAACTCTATGAAGTTTTATCAGATTACACAAAGCAGTATTGGCATTTTCTTTCCACAAGGGAATATTGGTATTTTTTCCTACTCCTCTCTTCCTGGCTCTCCTTTTGTGCATCTGTTTGTCAGTCTGTTTATGTGTCTCTGTGTCTGCCTCTGTGTGTGTGTGTGTCTGTCTGTCTGTCTCTTTCTTTCTCCTAAAGAGAGGGATTTATGGCCCAAGCTGCTCTCAAACTGAAGCACTTTCTGTCTCAGTATCCTGAGTATGTACACCACCATCTCCAATTCTTTTCTAGTTCTCATAGCATGTTAACTCTATAGATCATATTGCTATAGATCACATTTGGTTATTTGCTAATTATTCATGTTGTGTTATCTCTGCCAATTAGCATGTTGTGTTATCTCTGCCAATTAGTGATTCCATTATGTATATGTGCACACACATACAAATAAGTACATATATAGGTATATGTTGATATAATGTATGTAACACATGTAGTTTGTGTACATATTTCCTTAGTAATGTGTTTGGCATGTTAGTATTATAGAGAAATTAAAAGAAAACTTGTGTCTGGAACATCATATCTTTCCCAGTATGAACTACTCAGTAGAGAAAGTGATTCTGTGAGACAGTCACATTTTTCAACAAAAATGCTGAGGTATGTTTGTATTGGACAGAATGAATGGCTTCCCTCTGACTCGGTCATCTATTTGAGAGCTACTATAACAAGTTCCTGTAATGACCACCAAAAAGGATGGTATTGATCTCTGGAATTGGCAGGTCCATGTCCTATAGCTAGAATATTCATTTCAGAAAATTACAAGGATCGATAGCTCAAAGGTCATCAAGAGAGATGAGAGGTTGTAATTTCAATATATAGCCTGCCACCGCTTAATGAAAAGGGAGAAGGCTCATTTGTCACATGTGGGTGATAAATCTTCCATGTGCAACTTTATTGAACATCAAAGTCATACAAGTTGTCAGCTGCTTAGTTCTGGGCATCCTAGGCTGAAAAAGAGGGAAAGTTTTGCTTTATGTATCCAAAGGATTTTCCAAAGGGAAAGAAGTGCATCCAATATGGGTAGGAAGCAATGTGTGCCCAAACTAGAGAGCACACTTCCACAAATGCTCTCACATCTCACAGCTACAGTAGCTTCATGAGACAAACGATGTCACTTCGGCTGTCGAGATGGGGAGGGGGTCAGCAGTGTGGAGAGATGGCAGGCTTAGAGAGATACTACAGATGTCAGAGAAATTCAGACTAGAGCCAGCATCCAAAGGATCCTGAAGCCTATCATCATACCACCTACGAACCTGTATAGAGGGAAGACATCTTCAAAAAGTGAATGCCTCATAAGCTGAGCCAGAGGATTATCTTGAATCTGAACTAGATCTACCACTTGTCCTTCCAACTGGCAAGCAGGTAACTCATTCTCTCAACCCTAGTCCTCTCATATACAAAATGAGAGCAAGGAGTCAGAAAGGTACCTAAAATCAGAAAGATTCTTAAAGTTTCTGCATACCAATCTTTCCAGTGCCGAAGTGCTTTACTTATACTTTCAATCAGAATATTTTTTTACTAGAAAGTGGAAGAAAAATGACACATAGTAGAGGGAGGGATTTTTTGATACTTTAATTATTCTATCAGATTCATTCATGATCCAGTCCATTAACTATAACACTAGTTCTGGGACCTTTCTTTCATCTCATGGAAACAGTGGGAAAGATTGGACTCAAAACTGAAGTTTAAAAAAAACCCAGATCCTACTGTAAAAGCTGTATGAACTGAAATCACCAATTAATTCATATGCATGAGACACTCAGTCTTTATATGAGCTAGGAACTTTGTCTAAGGTGAAACTTTGGTCTAAATAGTTTATATTGCTTTATAGATGTCTGAATGTCTGAGAATACATTGGGAAGAAACCATGATGCTTCACCTTCAGGCTATTCAAAAGTATGTGTATTGCACCAACACGGAGCCTGTCTACACTAAGCACTAACCACACAACAAACCAGGAGAAAAAAAATTACATCACTGACATGTGTCATTGGTAGTAGAGAGAATTTTCTGCTAAATGCTTCCCCAGGTACTGGGAGATTTTCTTTCATCATTTTTAATTTAATTTTATTGTCAAGGTGATGTACAAAGGGGTTACAGTTACATACACAAAGTAGTGAGTACATTTCTTGTTGAACTTGTTACACCCTCCCTCATTTTTCTCCTACTTTCCCTCCCAATCACCTGCCCCCAAGTTGTACAGTTCATTTCTAACATAGTGTTTTGTGAATATATTGCTGTTGCATGGCTTCACCCTATGTCCTTGGTCTCATCATTTTGTTGTTCACTTCTCTTCCCTAATTCAGATAAATTTTTATACGATACCCAGGGTACCAAAATCAAATGCAGTGACAACAGGGAATAAGCCACGGGGGTGAGGGGGGGGAGAAAAAAGAAATCATGCAGTACATTGAGAATAACAACAACAAAGAAAAACCACTTGTTTCCATGTCTTGGGGTTCATTTTGCTTGGCATCATCTTAGCACTATTTACCATAACTAAGATATGGAACCAACCCAGATGCCCCTCAGTAAATGAATGGATCAAGAAAGTGTGGAATAAATACACAATGGAATACTTGAGTTGCTCATATTTACTTGTCACTCGACAAGCTGGGACCAAATTCAGCTCTGCCTTTTACCTGTGATATTGGACACACTGCGGGACTATGATTTAAAGACAAAACACTAGCAGTGATCACAGTCTCACTCTGAATTTCCATGTGCTAAAATGCTTCCCTCCTTAATAGAGTCCTAGAGAAGACCTGCCATTAGTGCGAATTTAAATTTAAAGGGGGAAAGATGATGTTTAGAAAGACTAAGAATGTTCAGTGAAGATTCACAGGTCTTAGCAGGGTTGAAGGGGCTCACCGGATATGCCTCCATGCTTGGGGAAAAGATAATCGATACTTAACATCCTCAGAAAATATCAGCCTTGCTCTAATTAGTGTGGATAGGGGGTCAGCAGTGCCGTAAAAGATGATTTGCCTAAATCATCTGCTGCCTGGGGCAGGAGAAAGTTTGTTGGAGTTAAAAAGGAACAAGGAGACATGGGAGAAAAGACCTGTGCTTCGGGAATAGGGTAGATGAAAGTGATGCTGACTTGAAGAGCAAGTGCTCAACTGAAGATGTAGAGCAAGTCCTCTGTGGGCACTTGTTAAAGAAACAGCCAAAGAAATGGTAGCAGTTAAAGAATGTCTTTTATGGGAACCCTACTGCATTACTGGTGGGAGTGTAAACTTGTTCATCCACTTTGGAAAGTAGTATGGAGGCTCCTCAAAAGATTCCACATAGAGCTCCCCTATGACCCAGCAATCCCACTTTTGGGCATTTACCCAAAGGATCACAAACAATGCCATACTAAAGCTACCAGCACAACTATGTTTATTTCAGCATTATTCACCATAGCTAAGATATGCCCCTCAGTAGATGAATGGATCAAGAAAATGATATATATATATGGATCAATTATATATATACATATATATATATGTATATATATATATATATATATATATATATAATGGAGTTCTATGCCTCCATCAGAAAGAATGACAGGGCCCTATTTGTTAGGAAATGGAAAGACTTGGAAAAATTTATATTAAGTGAAGTAAGCCAGGCCCAAAGAAACATAGATCCCATGGTTTCCCTTATCTGCAATAACTAGTATATGTCTAGGACAAGCAGAAAATGTCAAAAGCTATGTGCGTATGACCATATAAGATAATGCTAAGCAAAATGAACCCCAAGATAGGGACACAAGAGGTTTTATCTTTGTTGCTGTTGTTTTAATATACCTATAATATACTATGTGATTTTTAAAAATTTCTTTTGTATTTTCTTCCCCCATGGTATAACCCTGTTTTCACGGTATTTGATTCCGGTGCCCTACATCTTGTATAGACATTTTTCTAATATGGGGAGGGGATGGGAAATAACAAAATGTTGAAATAAGGATACAGGTTGACTCATTGTAACAATGAGATGTACAAGATACTATGTTGAAAATGAACTTTACAACTTTGCAGGGGGAGGGAGGAGCTGGGGAGTTGGGGTGGGTAGGGATGGTAGGGGAAAAACAAAGGAGGAAGTAACAATGCTAGATAGGAAATGTACTCATTACCTTACTCATGTAACTGTAACCCCTCTGTACAGAATCTTTATAATATATATACATATATAGATGTATATATATATATATATATATATATATATATATATATATGAATGCCTTTTAGAGTGTTATGGTGCTGTTGGCAACACCACTGTTCCCTTGTTGGGGGCTTCAGGGAACAAGGGGAGGAATCTCCCTTCACAAGAGGAAAGCAAGAAGAAAGTCAACATCATCAGACTGGAAGTCCTAGAAAAGGGCCTGGGGATGCATTCTTTCTATTACGTGTACGCATTCTTTCTCAAAATCCAAATGAAATACACTACTCCATTCTTGAAAGCCTCAGCCAATTGTCAGGGGCTGTAGAACAAAAAGGGAGATGGAAGAAAATGAAACCGTCTGGGGAAGCATCGGCAAGGAGAGGGAAATTGACCCACATTGAGCCTACCATTTGCGCCAGTGCTCTCCCAAGCCAGTTACATCATGGCGTCATTGATTTGTCCAGATCACCTGAGGCCAAGTATCTGTCCTTAACTAGTCAGGTCACTAAAGCACAGACAATGTAAGATTTCCACTGAGTGCGTGCCCAGGAGAATGAGGAAGTGAAGGCTGTCTCCCATCTCCAAATGTGCTGTTTAGAACTGCAGATTTCTTCCTAAGGCATGACTTCTGTAGAGTTCCTTGTTTTGCAAGCTGAGTACACTCATTGTTTCATCCTTTAGGGGATCTCTGGGGAGAGGACAGAGATAATAATCAGCCATGCTGCATTTGTCCATAGGATGGAAAGTGCACAGGGGATCAAGCCTACTGCCTTTGCTAATGCTCTAAGCAGGAAGATGCCTCCGTTGAGTTGTCTGTGAGGCAGATGAGCAGAGGCCTTTATCAAGGTTCATAAAGTCACGAGTGCTATCCAGACTTCTGCTGCAGATGTCCTCTGAGAGTGGGTGATAGCAGGAAAGCAGCAGCTTTACCTCTGTGCTCCTGTTTTTGTTTTCTCTGTTTTCTCCATCCTCTTCGGCTATACCAGTGAGGCCACTTCCAATATCAACTGATGACGAGGATTGTATCTCTTCCCTCCCCTGTCTTTGCCCTCTAAGTTAGCCCTCCTGCATTTTTTAAGATACTAAAATATTGTGTGTCCCAGCATTTCCTTTAAATAATAAATTTCCAGCAGCTAAATTGGAACAGCCTTCAAAGCACATTTCTTGAGACGCACCTTTGGCTTGATGTATTACAACATTTAAAGCAGGAACTCCTCACACCAAGGACTCTTTGGGAACTGAAGTGATTAGATCTGTAGGAAAAAGAGAGGTAATGGGAAAGACAGGCCCCTGGCTGACCTTTGGGTCAACTCACAGTCATAACTAATCTTGCTCCCTTAGAGTAACACTCACAGCTCGTTCCTAATGAAAGATTTTTTGTTTTGTGTTTTTGTTTTTGTCTTCCACGATAAGCTTCTGTCCAGAAGAATGCCCAAGAGTAATGCCCAGGGCCACATCTGGGTACATCTGGGGTACATTTGCAGAGCCAAGAAAGGGCAAAACTCCCCAATGACACACACAAACAAAGGGGCCTTAGCTGTTCTCAATCTGTGTTTATCTCAGAGCAGAATAAATCACTGAAGAGTTGAATTGTGCAGGGGCAACCTGAGAAGGTATTTCTAAATTGCCCTCAATATATTTTAATGGATTACTCAGATGCAGGGAGGGAGCAAGTGCAGTTAAAATACTTTCTGGAGATCATATAGAGTTTGCTGCTGGTTGACACTTTCAAGTAAAGGTGGCCCTCTCAAGCAAATTACAATTTCTTAATTCCAGGTTATTGCATGTTTTAAGTCACCTTTGAAATTTTATAATAACCTGTAATTGATTGGCTTAGTGAATTGCATCTTAATTGAAAAAATATAATGTCTAAAAGCTATTTTAATTAACCGTTATGCAGGCATTTAGCAACCAAGCTGCTGCTCATGCAATGAGAATAAATAAATGAATGGATAAGTTCTGTAAGTGATGCATTGGCTCTGTCTGCTGGTGAGTTCTATTTTGGACTGGGACTCAGGGGGTAGATAAAGAATTTTAAAAGGCCCTGGTAATGTAACTTAAGTTCAGTCCAGGAAAATGTAGCTGACTAGTCATTATATCCCAAATGAATTTCCTTTATTTACCCAGGTGCTATTTCAAAAAATAAGGCCTCTATAAGGCTTCCTTTAGCTTTAGAATTCTAGGTTCTTCACAAAGAATTAAAGGAGCATGCTTTCTTCACAGGGAAGATTTTCTAACATCATTCTGCAGAGCTGAAATCTGAAAATCTGCAGATGAAAGGATTCACAATTCATTTTTCTTCTTCTTTTTATTGATTCATTTTTTGCAGTGCTGAGGATTGAACTCAGGATCTCCCCCTCTCTTGCTTGGCACTAACTCTACCACTTGAGGTGTATATTCTCACCCATCATCCTTTCATTGTAGCTTATTCTTCAGATAGCAGCTCATGCTTTAGCAGAGTCTGGCCTCAAACCACAATCCTCCTATATCCACATCTGGAAGAACCTGGGATTATACCAGTGTGTCAAAATCCACTTTGAAAGAAACTATTAGCTCTAAATTCAGACAATGACTACAAGCAGTGTATAGATGAAGCCATTCAATGGTATACTAAAATATGTATATATATGTGCAAATTATGATCATTTAAAATGAATTACTACAAGGGAAGATCAAAGTGTTCAATTTCTTAGCTATTTTGATGGAATGTCTTCTTATTAGGTAAAGAGAAAGGAGTAGTGATTAGAGGAGCCAAAAAAAATCACTCTCAGTGAAATAGAATAATGAAAGTTTTTCTCCAATTAAAGGTTTTCTTATCTTGAAAAGATCAGTGCCTTCAATATTCATGATACCCATTTAAAAATTAACCAGCAGAAAATGTCTCAAACATAAAGTTTTACAAAGTCAATGGCATGAGTTGTACCTGTTTAAGTTTTGTAGGAATTCAGAAAAGGAAAATGGGAAAGGAAAAACATCAGAAGCAGAGAGGTGGGGGAGAGGGGGAAGAAGAGAAGGGTGGGGCAGAAAGTCAAAACTGTTTATAATATAGTTAACCAGCCAATTACACTGTTAGCCCACAAAGACAAATCTCTCTCTCAAATACTGCTTAGCTCTTCCTTATTCTTGGTCCTAATTTTCTTCTAATTTGGTACTATTTCATAAGTTTTTGTCAATCATAAGCACTTTTTAAGAAGATGAGAATGCCAAGTTAATGCTTTGCTCTGGAAGAGACAAACACTGGAGGAAGCAGCTGCAACATCGCTGAAGGAGAAAGGGAATGTGAGGAGGGAGCAGTCAGCAATTAAAGACAAGGAAATACTCCAGGAATGAGCAGCTAATGTGGGGTTCTCTCATTTGCAAATCTATTGAGAATTGTTTAAACATGTTCCTTTTGATCAATAAAAATCCTAATGTCTGTTTGCATTCCTACTGAATGTGCCTAAACTGGTATTTGCAAGCTTAGCAAAGTCAAATACAAAGGAATTCAAGGCAAAGCCAGAATGCTGGTATGTGCACCATTCTGGTATAACAAACGTTAAGAGCAAAAGTGACCAGGTATTTAAAGATGAGGAATAGACAAGGTACGCATGTGACAAAGGAACCAGGTAACTTGGAAGGATGGGTGGGGCTGGGAAAGATGGGAGACAATGATGGAAAGGGTAACATTGGTCAATACTCAAGACGCATTGTACTTATAAATTGTCATGTTCAGTTGAAACCCCTTTGTACAACTAAAGGTAGGTAGGTAGGTAGGTAGGTAGGTAGGTAGGTAGGTAGGTATATAGGTAGGTAGGTAGGTATGTAGGTAGGTAGGTAGGTAGGTAGATAGACAGACAGAAAGACAGACAGACAGACAGACAGATAATATGGACTAGACTCTTAGAAAATAAAAATGATGAATAGAAAAGATCAAAGTGAGTACAAGGTGTCTTAGAAGCATTTCTAGGCCAGAAATCATACCATGCACTGTATTTCTTTTCTTTTACAATCCAGAAGAAGATGAGGTAAGATTTAAAAGCCAGAGAGCAATATTTAAGTCCCTGCCTTAGGGAGTTTAACATAGCCAAAAGTGATTTGGGAAGTAGTATGTATTTGCCACACGGTATTTGTTAATAAAAAAGCTTTGACTACTCTTCGCACTTCTTGTTGGTTCAGAATCATTCAAGTTATTTTGTCTATAACTGGTAAGTACATCTCATCTAATGCTCACTTCTGTTTCTCCTATTTTTTTCTCCTTTGGCTTAAGCCATCTGCTATTTCCCAATATTTCTCCTGTTCCTATTAGTTGGTAATTTCTCTCTGGGTGTGGGGGTCTCACTAACAAGTTGTTAATAAGATATGATTTCTTACTTAAATTATTGCCTCAGATTTCTCTTCTCCCTTTATTCCACTGCCTTTAGATGCTCGGCATAAAAATGCCCTGTGAGAGTTTTGCTCTTCATTTATCTCCAAGGAAGGTCTTTTTTTCCTGGTTTATTAATCAGAGTATTACATTGTCCAAGGACGGATAAAACAAAGTTTATTCTCACCCACTTTGAAAGTGTAGGAGGAAGGACTCAGAAAGCAGGGGGTCAGGACAGAGTTCGGTGGAGCAAAAGAGCTGTGTATGCTGAGATCTTCTGGGATCCTCCGGCCACAAGCCAGAGGCACAGGGAGAAAACTGCGCCACTAGAATATCAGAGATATGGAACACTCACATCTGGCATCTACACTGGCATATTGGTAGGAGGATTTGTTCCCTTCCGTGGAGGTAGGTGGGAACTTGGGACTTTGAGTAATTTCTGTCACTTATTTACATCAAGAATCATTAACTGAGTACCAGTGGTTCATACCTGTAATCCTAGCTACCCAGGAGGCTGAGATTTGAGGATTTTAGTTTGAAGCCAGTCTGGGCAGGAAAGTCCCTGAGATTCTTTTATTATTATTATTATTATTATTATTTTATTGTAAAGATGCTGTACAGAGGGGCTACAGTTACATGAGTAAGGTAAAAAGTACATTTCTTTTCAAGCATTGTTACCCCCTCCTTTGTTTTTCTCCTATTATCCCTTCTTTCCCCCACCTCCCCTACTCCTCCCCGGCCCCTAAAGTTGTAAAGTTCATTTCCAACACAGTGTCTTGTGAGTATCATTGTTGTAACAGGTCATTCTGTGTTCTTGTTTCAACATTTTGTTATTCCCCTTCGCCTCCCCAAATTAGATAAATGTATATACAAGATGCAGGGTGCCCAAATCAAATATAGTGACAACAGTAGGTATACCATAGGGGGAAGAACATTCAAAAGAAACCAAAAAAAAATATCACATAGCACATTAAAAACAACAACGACAAAGAAAATCATGTTAATTGAAGTGAGCCAGACCCAAAGAATATAGGTCCCATGGTTTCCCTTCAACAAACTACTCACACTTGGTACTGTGGCTCAAGTGGTAGAGCCCTTGCTAGCCTTGAGCACAAATTGGCTAAGGGAAAGCCTCCAGTCTGAGTTCAAGCCCCAAGACCAGCAAAACAAAAGACAAAAAGAACCATCTTCAAAAATGAAACAGTTATTAGATGAGCAAATTCTTACTGAACACAAGTAAACTTGAGGACACATGGGTTTATATGATGGGTTTATATGACAAAAAACATATTCATAACCACCACACCATCACTTCATGTACCGTACCTGACACCCACTCTCAGCAGGAAGTAGCTCTAGAAGACAAGATCTTCACCCATATTCCCTGCCCAGTACTGTACATAGTAAACCAAAAAGAGTGGGGAGACAGAAGGAAAGGCCCCTCCCTCGCAGACCTAATCTCCGCCCTCGGATGGCAGCGCCTGCGCAGACCTGCGCAGTACTTAGGGCACCGCCCACTTCTGCCCTTCCCCCCATATAAAAGGGGCCTCCAAGGAGCCAGATGGCGCGATTTTCTCTCTTTCCTCATGAGTGCTTGTCCTTGTCAGCTCTGCTGGCAATAAATCTTTCCTTCTGCTTGACTTCTGTCCGTGTGGTCTTTTGGGTTACTTTCTTTTGCGTTACTTTCTGCCTGGGTTACATGTTTCCTTTCAGCTACTAAATCATATTATATTGTGTATAGACCCATCCATACTTTCTGTTTTAATGCAATTGAATAAAATATTTTCTCATGCAAATGCATTCTGCTAGGTGCTGAGGGAAACATGAAAGATGGGATCAAAGGATTCATGGAGCTTTAGTGTTAGTACAAGGTCATTAAACAGCTAATATAGTAGGATATTTTGCTTTGGTTTGGCTGATGTATGGAAAAGAGTTTATTTTGATTTTCAAACCTCAGCATAACTACATGTTCCTGGTTATAGAAACAATGTGTGCTTATTTATATGGGAATGTACCATATATAATGTTCTATTTCAACCAACCATACAAGGAGTACATTTCTCAATGTCAAAATAGGCTTTATGTCATCATTCTTAAGTATCTGCATGGCACTTTAGTGAATGAATGGACCATTTTACCTGACTGTAAGTTCTCTGTCTTTTTAAATCACAATATTCCCATATGTAATAGAGGTCAGATGTAGTTCTTTTTTTATTTCACCATATGAGTTGAAAGAAAATTAGGCAACACATTTTATAAGTTATGAACACAAGGTAAGTTATTGTTTTCCTGTAACAAAAAACACACTGGTGCTTTTGCTGCATATAAACCTTGATCAAATCCCAGCTCTACCAATCAAAGGGAATTTTTGCTTTGTTTTTCTTTCTCTGAAATGGAGTTTCCACATGGTCAAGATAGGATTGATTATAACTCAAAGTTCTGCCAAAGAGTGAAAGTATGAATTCAAGTAAAAGCTCAGCCCTATACCTGAAATGCAGCGACCACCAATATATGGCAGATATACTCCTTGTTGCTGTTGCTTGATTGGAGATACTATATTTTCTAGTTTCTTCCTCTTAGTATTCTCCAATGTGCAACTGATCTCTCTTGACCATAATTAGGCTTTAAGATACTAGTTAATATTGTGTGTGTGTGTGTCTAAGTTCAGGCACCAGGACTAACATCATGTAAACACACATGATCTAGTATCACCTTGCCAACAGATAGTTCTCTACGATGGTACACAAAGGAAAGGGAGGAAAATCACAATTGAGTCTGCAGAGGTGAGCAAGGGGCAAATATCACAAAGGCATGTTTACGTGGCAATATAAAATGTGAGTTCAAAGAGCTCAACTCCAGTACAACACATAAAACCAGGTGGAGAAGTGTCCAGGGGGATGAGCATGTAAGCCAAGTGAGGCGCATGAGGCTGAGACTGTGAAAACAATGCTTATTATCGATTGAGTACACATACAAGACCATCTTAGACTTAGAGATAATACTAAGATCGAATAGCAGCATTATATAGGATAGGTCCCACCCTGTGTCTTAATTAGTCCTACCTGAACCACACTCATGATTCTGCAACAGAGAAGTCCATGGTGGGTCACATTGATTGGAAATGACAGCAACAGAAGAGAAGAAAACAGCCTTTCTCTCAATGCCTGTTCACAGACTTGAAGAAACACACACAAATGTAGCATTGCTTCAGAATTCGTCAAAGACAAGTGTTAATGTAACCTAGTCATGTGTATCTTGCATGGCTTGATAAGTAGTAAGAGAACTTCCATATATTATGACAGAGAGAAAGTTTCTTTACCATGTGATTCCTTGTGCTTTTGACAATATATTGAAAGCCAAAATGAAATCTCTGAGGAGTGTGGTTTTATAAGCTGAAGTAGAGGAAAGTCTGCTATAAGTAACTAGCTATTTGTGTATGAGATCACACACAAAATGAGTTTTTTTTTCCTTCCACTAAGACCAAAATAGCTAACCACAATCCCATCTGACAACAGAATGGAGTAGAGCCTTCATAATGCATGTGTGTGCATAGGGGTACGTCTCCAGGGGAACCCCCGGTGAGACTGGGGATGTAGTTTCCGAGAAGGGTGAGACCATTTTATGCTGGGGAGAGGCTGAATTACAGAAACCTGGATCACCCACTTCACCTACACTCATCATCATTAAGAAATGCCTTCATGTTTGATCGCATTTTAAGATGCCTGGTTAGTACGGGGATAAAAATTTTATAAATCATTCTTGTTTCCTTTATGATGTAAGCTGGCAGAAAAGCATTCCATTAATCTTGAATTACTTCTGTAAAGGAAGCTTCTAAAAAAAGGTCAAGAATAGCATCATCTTTTAGTATAAAATAGCAGACCAGGTAATTCTGATATTCCTTACTAAATATTAATCTATGCCTGACATCACAGATTATGACTCCTAACAGGGTCCAAAGACAGAATTGAGAATTCACTTACATGCTCATGTACTTGCACATCAATTTAAATATGTCCTTACGAAACAACTAGGAGAAATATTTGGCATACAAAAATGGTCAACACTATTCTTTTTATAATGTTTGTTTTTATTGTGAAAATACCATACAGAGGGGTTACAATTACATGAGAAAGGTAATAAGTACATTTCTTATCAAGCATTGTTGCCTCCTCCTTTGTTTTTCCCCTACCATCCCTGCCCCTCCTATCTCCATGACTGCTCTCCCCTGCCCCAACCTGCCAAAGTTGTAAAGTTCGTTTTTCAAAATAACATTTTGTACATCTCGTTGTTGTAATGGGTCCACCTGTATCCCTATTTAAACAATTTGTTTTTTCCCTTCCTCTCCTCAAATTATACCATCATCAAATACAGTGAAAACAGGGGTTATACCATGGGGGAGTTACATACAAAGCAACAAAACAATTCTAACAATGTTAGAAACAATAGCAAGAAAGAAAAAACCACTGTGTCCTTATCTTGGGGTTCATTTTGCCTAACATCATCTCATCTTATGGTCTCAAGGAGTAGAAAGACCAATACATTGAAGTTCTGTTGCAGTGTAATTTGTGCATGTGAGTATATGTGTGGTGTGTGTTGGTACATACTCATATGTGATAGGAATGGTAAAATTTCTCCTATAAGGTAAATGATAAAAGAAGATAAGATCAGAGAGTACATAATCCCTGATGTATAAGTTAGAATAAACCAAACTTTAGTACATCAACACAAGGGCGCTCAAAGGAAATATTTTATGACAGATATAAGAAAGTGATCTAAAAGATGGTAATTTTGAGAACATTCATTTCTCTAAAAGGTTGGAGTTGTGAAGACTCTGGAAAACACGTGTAAGACCTAGGCAGATTGTCTCATGTGTATTTTATGGCCAACATCATTTATTTTATCTACTTATTGAAGATTTCCAAGCCTATCAAAGGACCTTGGCCACAAGGGTGAGCTTTTCTCTAAAAGGAATTAAGTCATTCGGTGATCTCTGAACTCTGTGACATCCAAACTGCACAGAAATTAAATCTTATCCAAAAGAAAATTTTTGTCTACTTTGATTTCTAAGCCTTCTATGTAACAGCCTGTTATGATCAACTCTGAGAGCTGCTGAGCTGCAGAAGCTATTCTTCATGCAGAGGTGAGCACACACTTCTCCATATGTCAGAACCATGAGTATAGTTCCTTTGAGAAAGCTCACCATTTTATCAGATTTATGGAGTGAAATAGAGTTGAATGGTTCATGTATGATTTTGAAGAGAGTACTATGGTCTAAGTATTTACATCCCTCCTCCCAATTCATATTCTAATGTGATATCACCAGGGTGATAGTATTAAAAGTTAAATCTTTAATAGCAGATATTCTCCAATATGGAGAGTATCCCCTTCATGAAAATTTGATAATCTGCCCCATCTGTGATTCTCTTTCTCTTTGTTCCTTTCTTTCTCTAACTGTTAAACTTGATTACTTACTTAGATATATGACACAAGAACAGGAGTCATGAGAAAATTTATCTAACTGAGAATATTGGGAGGAGAATCCACCTAAGAACAACAATGTTACTGGAGCAGAGACACAGTTCACACAGGCTTTGATATCTGAAAAAAAGTTGTCATTCTGGTTGGACCCCTTCAATAAGATGAGATGAGCATCTTCTGCCCTGCCTCTGACCCTCTGGAATATTCTCTGAAGTCAGATAATAGTTCTCAACTGTTTTTTTTTCAAGAAGAGAATCATTGGTATTTGGGGTGGAAGAAGGTCTTGGGGACAGCCTTGCAAATGTAATCTTTTCAACAAACCTCAAAGGAGGAGAAAGTGAGCCCAGGCCTTTCACAGGTGTTTGGATGGAGAAGCAGCTCAATGACTTAGAAAGGTTTGTCAACCCCTAGACAGATGTCCCGTGGAGGTGGTTTTCCTTGTAGGTGCATAGCGATGAGACAAGTGGAGAATGAAGGATTATGCTCCTCCTGCAAGCCCGTGCACTTAAGACTCTTTTCTTCCTGTGCCTTTTGGTCTTCCATGCATAAATGTTTAATTTCCCATTTCGCCATCCATCAGCTCTCCACTGTGGGATGGATGTGTGGATAAAAGCTGCCCAGTGTGGTCTGCCTAGACCTGCAGAAGCACTCAAGGTACCCAAGAGCTTCTAAAGAGCTGATGTCAGGAAGGGGAGGCCTTGATTAATGACTCCCTGGGACATTCTGACACCCTTGTGTGTATGGGAGAGATAAGAGCCTCAGTCAAGGATGCCAGAAAGCCCTGCTTGAGAGGAAGGGGGTCAAGGTCAGAAACATCAAGAAACACTTCCAGAAACATGCAAGGCACAATTTCCTAGGGGACAATTTGTTGGCCTACAAAGGCCAAGAGGGGAGTGAGAGAACATTGTGGAATAAGGGATGACAAATGAGAGATAAGACAGACTTCTTGACGAAAGAGAATGCATGAACTCACAGATAACCCAGGTGCAAGGTGCCTGGGCCAGGCTCGAGAAGGTTATGACTTCACTGATCACAGGATCGACTGTTTGGTGTTAGCAGGCTTTGGGAATATTTACTTGTGAGGGTGGAAGGATCATCTGCTCAACCCAGGAACGCTTTAAACGGCAAGGCTTTCGGATTCGTTAGTGTGTCCTAAACTTTCCATAGCTGGAAACATTCTCTGGAGTGGTGTCACTGAGGAAGGGACTATGAGCCCAGGACCTCAAGCAAGGTTCCCTGTGATCACTGACAGACGCAAGGAGAAACTTCCAGAAGGGAAGGGGCAGGCATTTATGCTGAATTTGATCTTCTAAATGTCTCTCCTGACAGACCCCTGTGGGATTTTATCACACTCAGCTTACATGATCAAATAGGGCTCTGATTGGCCTCCTTGACATCAGCTTGTTATATTCATAGCCAGTCTGACAGATCAGGTTTGCATCAAAGTACATGATGGGGATGACAGGAGGAAGATTAGTATCCAGTCAGGTTTTCTTGACCATTTATATGAATCAGTACTTGAAAACACGCATATGCTACATATTGCTACATATATGTATATATATTCTCATATATATATATACACATAAGTATATATAATATATTGCTGTCTATTCTATCCTATTGCTCCAGGGGACTATGTGATTTTTTCCCCATCATTTGTAGACAATTTTATAAATAAAGTTTCTGATCAGAGGACTTTGCAAAGATCCTTCCTAGGTGTCCATGTCTCTGACCTTCATTTACTTGCTCATCCGAGGGAGAAAATGCTGTCCTCATTGTCAGAGGACTGGAATGATGAGCAGTCATTCATTTACTCGCTATCCAATCATCACTTATTTAGAGGTTAAGCACTGTGTGATATGTTGGTGTTCTAATAATCAAAACAATGCAGTATCTGACCTGAGGAGTTTTCAGGTTAGGGGAAGATGCGGGCCAGTACATGAACAAACTTATATATAATAAAGGTAATATTTTTTATAAAGAGGGATGCTTTGTGCACTTATTCTCAGTCCATTTCTCCCCAGATAAATGTCAAACATACTCGCATACACATAAATGAGATACAAATACAAAAAATGATCTTAGGAAGTATTTTTATCTTTCTTTTTTTGTTGGTGGTGGTCATGGGCTTGGAATAGGGCTCTGGGCACTGTTCCTGAGCTTTTCTGCTCACAGCTAGCATTCTACCACTTTGAACCACAACTTCCAGTTTTCTCATGGTTTATTGGAGATGATTCTCACATATTTTCCTGCCTGGATTTGCTATGAAGTGTGATCCTCAGATCTCAGCCTCCTGAGTATCTAGGATTAAAAGCATGAGCCACCAGGGTCCAACTTTAGGAAATATTTCTAATATAATTTTATTCTTGTTATTAAGATGTTGGACAGAGAGGTTATTATTTCATAAATCAGATAATGAATACATCTCTTTGGGGGTAATTTCACCTCTTCTATTGCTTTCCTCCAGTTTCCCTTCCTAGCCCTGCCCACAAATTGCATAGTTCATTTTCTACATAGTGTCTACCAAATATCATGAGTGAATTTGTTCTTGTTCCCTCCCTCCATTTTTGTGCCTACTTTTGGCCTCCCCTAAAAATTAGGAGGGGCGGAAGAAAAAGCAAAAACACACAGAAACCCCTATGTGTTTCCCTTTCTTGAAAGTCATTTGGATAAATTGTATTTTAAATGTTCGAAGAGGTACAACTTTGACTCCTCCCCTAAAATTATCTTCCTGTAGTCAGACTGGTAGTATGTGAGTGCCTGGAGTCCTGTATAAGTTATCATGTTCAGTTGTAGTTTAGATCTATCTTCCACATATGAGAAAAAAACACGTATCTTTTTTCTCTCTGGCCCACCTCACTTAAAATCATTTTTTCTAGGTCTATACATTGTCCTGTAAATGACATAATATTATTCTTTCTAATGGATGAGTAAAATTCCATTATGTGGATATATATGTTGCATTTTTATCCATTTATTTATTGTAGGGCATCTGTAGAGCTGTTTTTTAGATGGTGTTTTGAAATCCATAAACTGTAGTAGCTTAAAGGAAGCCATTAATGTGCTTTGATCCTGTTCTTGGATACAATTCTTTTTAAAATTTTGGCCGAGTGGTCACCATTTCAGCTGACCCTCTTTTGTGACTGGGGAGAGAGAGGGAAATGCATCCGGGTCAAACTAGTGATTGTGGCTAATTCAGCTGCACAGGAGCAGGGCAGGTAGAAGCATACCTAAAAACACACTACAAGCTAGAATAAAGCAAGTTTATAATAGTATTTCAGTCAGCCATGAAGTTCCTCTTGATTGGATCAGAAAAGATCCACTTCTGATGGAAATTCCTGGAGAGTCTGCAAGAACAACGTGGTTGTAACTTTCAAGCTTCCCTGTGTTCTTGCTCCTCCTGGTTTGAGAAGAATCTTTGATCCCCGACACAGTCAGTGAAAGCATGAGGGCATAGACATCCCTTCCCACACAGAGGAAGACGGCAGCAATCCAAGATGGGGCCCTTAACCTGCTGGTGTATAGGATGATAGGACAGTCAAAATCCAGAAAGAATCAGGACCAAGCTCAGAAGAAACAGCTGAACTCAAGGCTACCTCTCATGATCAGAAATATATATATATATTATGTATTATATTATATATTATGTATATATAATATATCACACTTGCCAGTCTCTCTCTTGCCAAGGTGGACTGGTGGTTCTGGGATGTGCTGTAAAGCTCACATCACAGACTGCAGAGTTGTTCTGTACATGGCAGCTTAGCTTCCCTCCCCTATCCAGATGTCTGATTTAATCTCCTTCAACTGTCTTGCTCCCATTTGCTCCAACTGACCCCGCCTCCTGGTCATAATTTCTTGTTCATTTGAAGCAGGAAATAGCTAGTCTTTTTTCCCCTAGCCATCTTCTCTCCCCTAGACATAGAAACAGCTAAGAAAGCAGGTGCCTGTATCCCTGGGGAGCGCTGCAGATGCTATGAGACAGAAGCATGTCAAACATGCTTCCTCTTCTCTAGGGAATTGGACTCACCCACCCTGCAGACTCACGTGGAGCGTGGTGTCTCACACTGAGTTGTTCCAAGTGTCTCTGTCATGTTGCTGCATGAGACAATTGCCTCCCTCTGTCGTAGTGGAATTGAAAGCCTTGGGTTACTGTTGTCGCTATGAAGATGAAGTCTGAGATTCTAGTAGTACCACAGAGATAGAAGTCAGAAAGTAAGATTCTTTGAGAAGAAACATAGCAGGCTTGGGAGAAGCACAGACAGGTTGAATGTGAAAAATCAGTTGCTCTACGCTGCTGACACTATTCCGGTTTCCCTGAAAACCAAAGACATAAAAATTAATGTAAGATGTGACTTGACTCTCAGTCAAAATGATATCAACGTGTTCATGACACTTTTGAAAAATTTAAAGATGTATAACTGTAGTTATCACTGGGATTTATGCCAAATAGATCAATGGATAAATATATGAAGATAGGCTTTTTAATCATCTCAGCATTCTGTTAGATGATAAAAAATGTCCAAAAAATAGGTTCTTTCTTCAAATAGAATAGTTGTGAATGTCAGTGAAGATCCTTCTATATTTATTAACATAGAACAATTCTGATATTGATGTATTTTCAAGAGAAAATCATATTATAGGCATGTATAATCAGTTTCATTCATGTAAAGTATTCATATTTGTCTCCCAGAATAGGGAAATTATGAAAGCATATGCAATCATGGCTGTCAGACTTCATTCTGAGTGATCTAGAATCACAGGTGATTTTTAAGACTCTTCAGTGTCTTAGAAATTAATTTAATTAACACATCATTCATGTAAGAGAAATAAAAGCATGACTAAAAAAGACAAGAGGTAAGATTGTCCTAGTGGATTTTGCAGAAATTGGGAGTAGAATGATGCTTTTCAGAGGCTGCAGAGAGTTTGAGAGAGAGGGAGAGATATAGAAAAGTTGAACAAAGGATACAAACTACATTAAATAGCTGTGAGAAGTTTTTGTATTCTACTGGGTGGTATAGTAACTTCAGGTAATGGTGACTGTACATTTCTAAAGAGAATGGATTGTGAATACATTATCATAAGATAAAAGTTTAAGTTCAAAAATAGGAGAAAGAAAATCCATCTAAATATTTACATTTGTCTCTTTCTACAGCAAAATTTTAGATGGTTTTTAGTTTTACGTTCTTGACCTATTAAAATTTCAGTGCAAGCATGAATTAATTTTATAGGAAGAGAATTTTGTAATCATACAATGATAATCAGATATGATATTAATAGTATACAAATGAATTAAGATAAATGCAAATATTTACTTTATCCAAGTTTACTGAAGCCTAAACTAGTCTGGTTTTAGGAGAAAGAGAAGGAAGAAAATGGAAAGGGAGTAGAGAGGCTCTTTTACCTCAGTGATAAGGGACGGTGAAGGAGTAGGAGAGATTCTGCACTTTAGGGACTTTAGAAAGAAACCTATCCTTAGATGAAAATTCTTTTTTGATCTCCATCTTGGGTGCACATTAGAATCTCTTGGTAGTACTTTTAAAATTTGTCAGAACCTCAAGAGATTCTGATTTATCTGATTGAGGTGTGCGTCAGCTCAAGCACTGGTATTTTCTTAAGACTTCTTTGTTGATATGCCAAAGTAGTCAGGAAGTAACATCCTTAGGTTCTACTGTTTGAAATACAAAGCAACTTCTAAAACTCAGAGCAGACATCCCAGGGTGGACTAGTAAAGTTTTGCACTTGAAGCACACCTAACTCCCAGGAAGTTTGAGCTGAACTTACCTGTAATTTGTACAACGGCTGTTCACTTTGTTTTCCCTTTCCCATTTTGTTTCCTTTTCACACTGCAGATTCTGACTCCTAGAACATTTGGAGTTCTTAGAATTTTAATTTATGGACTATCTCTCCTGATGTTAACATTTTGGTGAGTACTTCAAGGCCTTGACACTTTTTATGAGCCTTAATGTTCAGTGTATTAGTTTCTAAAAAGTTCTTAGAGCTTCTACTAGCTCCCAGTATCTAACAATTTCTTAGAACAATAGCATAGGAAACATAACATCTATTTCCTCCTTTCTCATTGCTATTTACTCTTCTTTACTTGATATTTTTTCTTTAAAATTCTTTACTGCTGCAATTCTTTTCTGTTATAATCCAGGATAATTTTATTGTAAATACATACACATTACATATGTAGTTTAGGCATGATCACCTTCATAATTATTTTGAACATTTTTTATTTTGTCTTTAATGTATTTTACTATAGAGAGGCATTTTTTCCCGTCATTTTATGGGAGATAAAATAGATGGATGTTTTAGGGAAAAATTATTGCTTCAAAACTTACAAGTATTTCTTTCTGTAAAAATCTTATGAAGTGTCATTTCTATTTTAATTTCCTATGCTGATGATTACATACAAGCTCTTTACCCATGAGGGATTTATATCATATGTGCATGTTGATATATTTCCATTTTCATTCCCTCCAAAATTAGCTAATTTTACAAACACCATTATGCAATGGCCCCTCTTTTCCAATTATACACAATAGTTGGAAGTCATGTGGGTCTGTGTATGAAGAGGTTTTCCCTTCTGTCTCATTGATCCACCTGTCTAATTTTGCATAAGTACTGTACTGGGTTAATTTCTGCTGTTATACAATATCTTTTTATATTAAACCAAAAGAGTAGGCATTCCATAGTTCTTTATTACATGGTGCTTATGTGTGCCAATAGATTCTTAAAGTTTTAGAAAATCTATGGCAATTTTATTTAGGATTAAATATGATGTCAAAATTAATTTGTGGACAAGAAATACAGTATGCATATATGGCTTTTTGTTTTCTGAACATATTGAAATTTTCTAATAAAGCCATCCTTTAGAAATCAAAGGATAAAGGAATAAGTTTGCTGCTTTCTGCTCAGATCGTAAATGATGATGACTCCTTCGGATGAAATCCTTTGACAATCAGAGGTCTGTGAATTATGGAGGAAATTCCAAGAGTTTTTATTTCTATTCTCTGACACCAACATTAAGCAAATGGAGCAATAGCAAATCAATAATTGGCTGCGGATTTGCTTTACCACCTGCAAACAAAGCAAGCATGAAGTGCATGATCTTGCCTTGGGAACAAGAGAAGAGCCCGAGTGATTATGCATACTTAATCACATTGGGGTACCAACCCCTCTTCATGCTCAGTTCAAATATTATTACTTTGAAATATCAGCCTATTACTGCTATGAACTCACATCCTTGTTAAAACTTTTCTTCCCTAAGCCATTTCAAATGGACACCTGAAAATGTGATATAAATTTAACTTTTAATCAGAAGTCTGGGTGCAGCAATGTTTCTGTTAGAGGTAAATTGTGGATAAGAGCAGAGCTAATTTTAACTGAGCTTCTACTACTGCTGAAGTGTCATGCCAAACATTGCATGTCGGGATATCATATTTGAATCCCATGCACATTTTGTGAAGGAGAAATGCTTCTGAATCACCATTTTAAAGGTGATGGAATTAAATTTCAGACTCCAGAGATGGAAATGGGCTTTATAGAACCCTCAAGTTACCTCCTTGTCCAATGACATCTTTAGCATCTTGATAATGTGTGGGCCCTTCTAAAGATGAGGAGCTCAAATTTGTCCCTTCAAAGACGATTTTGGCCAGTTAACAAATGCCTGTGATCTGTCCAGTGAAAAAAACAAAGTAGCACTTTTTAGATCAAACTAGATCCAGTTTCCTTACCATTTATGACATTTGGCTCCTACTTGAGCCCTCCAAAAATCAAAGTGAAAAGATCTTATCTCTCTGCTGAGATCGACATTAAGAAGGAAAATGGGTATGGTATTTTCACAATAAAAAACTTATTTTAAAAAAAGAAAGAAGAAACTGAGTGACTCTTTTTCAAGAATACATTCTCCCCATTTGGGAGTATTAAGTAAATCTTGTTTTCCCCTCTGCTCCAATGGCTTTCAATGAAAATTCTGAGATCATCAGCCCACAAGAAGCAGTGCCCTTCACATTTTAACCTCCGTGTAATCCAGGAACGGGTCATTTTCCTGTTTCTTAGGAAGTGGGGAGATGTCTGGATTTTAAAATCATTGTTCTTTTATCTTCTCTACCACCTCTCAGGTTGTATCTATTCAATGTCTTGTTTGATATACCTTTGGGTCCGCTGAAGCCTAGAAAGGGTGACTTGTTCCTTTGCAGGTCTTCCCTAAATCTCATTTCTCTTGGCTCTACTGGAGAGAAGAGACCAGGACACTGAAAGTTCTGCCCTCTAATGAGTACTTAGAGTAACAGGATCAGAGTAGGGGATTTGATGTCAAGAACTATCAACATCTAATAAGTAGGAAATTACTTTCTGACTCCAGCTGATCAAGCACTTTTCTTTGCAGCTGCAACTTCATTAAATGGAGGACTGAGTTTCCAACAAGAAAAGGTCAACATTTCCATTTGGGCATTCAAACATCTCCAAGATGGGTTTGAGGCTTTAGTGTTCTATTGATTCAGCCATCCCCATGCTGAGCACAGAACTTTGCCCAGAATAGATGGGCTATGTCAATCAAAGCTCACCAGTGGGGCTATTTATTTTCTGTTTGATCCACACACAGGGCTATCAAATATTGAAGTTGAAGGGGACAAAGGTAATTCTACCTTAATAGAAATTTGCAAACGAAGCATGACTAACTGATCTGTTATTGAAGGTGAAGTTCATAAAGAATACTATGAAATGACAAAAAAAGATTCCTGTCTCCATTTGGTCTATTTACTAAATGTTCATACATAAAACCACTTAAGTAGGGGCCTCTAGAGGAGACAGGGATTTTGTCCAAAAGAATCTATTGTAATTAAGTACCAAATGGCATAGAAATGCAAAGGTCTCATGATAAGGAAATTGGTGGATTTGACACATGGGGAGATGGAGGATATTGTCTTTGTATTAGTGAAAGTGCATTCATATATGTTTGCCCAAATTGTATTAATAATGATAGCAACTTCACAAATAAATTTCAGACTTTTGTTGTAGCTTTATTTTTATTTAAGAAATCTACTTTTGTTTTATACATTCAAACTCCTCTCAACAACATAAGCTATCGTGTACTATTGATTGCTTATTTTTTATTAACCCTGAATTATTGCTGCTTTGCTTTTCCTTTGGGTTGCTCCCTCCCATCTCCACAACATGCATTTTTCCTCTGTAAATGGATCATACCATTTCCCTGCACACATGATGAAAAGATTTCCATCTTTCTGAGGTTTAAAAAAAGTCTTTGTTTTCCAAGTTTGCCTTTGAGTTTCCATTCCAAGATAATTGGATTTAATTTGAAACATATTACATTAGTGGTGAGTATAGCAAATCAATATTAAATAAAATAATTCAGTCACTTATAGTCATATTCCCTACAACCAAAGACTTAAAAAAAAACCTTTAACAAAATACTTTTACTTTCTTTTGTCAATGGGCTCAGATCTCACATCTCCTAATCTCCAACACCTGGGCTCATTTATTTCATGATTTTATATTTTCCCTTTACTTTTTACACGAGATGAGAGGACACGCTCTCAGCCTTCAAGCCAATTCTGTGTGTGTGTGTATGTGAGAGAGAGAGAGAGACAGACAGACAGACAGAGAGACCGAGACAGAGTACTAGAACTTAAATTCAGAGTGTGGGAACAGCCTTTTCAAATGTTTTCATTCAAAGCTGATTTTTTATTACTTGAGCCACAGTTCCACTACTGGCTTTTTGGTAGTAAACTAGAAACAATAGTTTCACTGACATTTCTGCCTGGGCTGACTTTGAAATAAGACTCTCAGCTCTTAGCCTCCTGAATATCTAACCTTACAGGTGTAAACCATTGTTGCTCCATTGGCTGTTGTTTACGGATGATCAGATTCTACCTTTTCTGAGCCAAGATCTCCTACCTATATGTTGATCTAAATTATATATAAACCCTATTTTAAATGATGATATATATGATGAACATATGAATATGTAGTAAATCCCTAAAGTTGTTGTGGAGCTCGCTAAGTCTACATATATGAAAGTCTAGTAGCAGGGAAATTAGACAAACATGAGCGGAGTTCCTGCCGTGGGGCCATGTGACATGAGTCACAGAGCATGACTCCTGCTAGGTACCCACCAACATACTGCATCAGGAGCAGGTTCATAACTACTTCTGCACCTCCATGTTTGACTGAGCTCTGTTCATTCTTCAATAACCCCCATTTTCCTGGCCAAAGTTGTGTTTGATAGAATGATGATTCTTGGAGTGACACCTCTTTGGTGTATCCAGTCCTGAGGTAGGGCTTTCTCCCTGAGATCTACAGACAGCCACAAAGACATGCTCCATGATCCTTGTGACTATTTTCCCAAAGATCCCATCATGGAAGAAGGCAATACAACCTTCTTGGGACTTGGGCCATAGTGTCTTGGCTGTATAGGAATGACATAGGTTCCTCACCCTGCTCCTATCCAATATGACTTCTTCTCAGGATGATTGACAGCTAGAATAGCTATTCCCTTTAAGGAATACTTTCTGTTTTCATCACCACCTGCAGGTGATCTGGGTGGTGCCCTAACACCACCTTACCCCAGCCCAATCACAGAATATACACAGCAGCTCATAGATCAAATTATCAGTGACTCAACTGTGTATATCCACAGGTCAAACAGATGACCTCTGTCTCACCCACATTGGTTTATTCTGGGTCTCTTGACTCTCTCCAGTGGAATGGCTTAAGAACACTTTCAAGACAACTGTTTTCTACATCACCAACTATGAGAAAGCAAAGTTTGCACAGTTAAACTCAAGTCCTAACTCCTGTTCTCCAGGTTCAATAAGATCCTTGAGCTGATCTGTCCTTCAGCAATCTTCCTTTTCAAATCTTTATGGCCCTTTCACAAGCACATCTTACTAATAGGTACTTGTCTGAGTACTTGTTGTATAAGAAATTCTTCTGGGTAGAGCCAACATGAGCAAGAGGGGTCATGAGAAGGATTCTAAAGGACTATCTATGAGAGATTTCTTCTGATTCCCCATTTCAACTAGGAGAACATGGGAACGCACTGGAGTAATGGTGTCACAGAAGTAGATCTTGAATACAAGTGCTAACTTGACAACAAGCAACCACTTACTATTCAGGTGTCTACCAGAAATAAACTCTAATTGTATACCACTGATAAGATTTTATGGGTGATACCCTGCAGCATATTTCATTAATTCTCACCTAGAGTCTCTGTCATCCTCTCTTCCTCTGTGTCATAGAATTTATCATTTTAAGGACTTGCATATGCTTCATGGGAATATAAATGGATGCAAAATTCTTGCAAAGCAATTTAGCATTAATGGATCAAGAGTCTTAAAAATGTTCATACAGGGTTATTATGGCTCAGCCATTCAACTTCCCGAAATCTATCCAAATGAAATAACCTAAGACATAGGGGAAAATAAATATGTATAAATATTTGCAGAAATATGTTTATCACATCATCATTTCCCATTTTGTTGATAGGATAAAAAAACCTAGATGGATAATAAAGGAAATTATTAAATGATAATATCCATATGACGAACTGTTAGGCAGCCATTAAAAAGGTGCTTATGCAAAATTGGTAACATAAAAACTACATATGATAAATATTTTTAGGAGAAAGATGCAAGGTGCAGAATTGTGCAGAGAATATGATTGTGGCTGTGGAGAAGTTGCATATAAAACAGGCTCCATTGGAAGGAGAGCAGCCTGGGAGGAAGGAAAGAGGGAATGCAGAAGGCAAGATTGTTGGGCTGATCCCATTCTTCTTTCAGCTTTATAGACTGTTTTAGGTACCTTTGATTGGTACCTTTTTTCTTTAATGTTTAATGCTTGCAATAAAAATTGACAGGTGCTTTTGGTTGTTGTCCATTTGATTAGCTAATCTTCACTGTACAAAGCATTTATGTTCCTCGATGCTACAATGCCCACGAATTTCTCTCCCCTCACAGCTGATGTTTTGTGCAGAACCTTGCAGCACAGATATCTCCACGGACTTCCCTTTATTATCAGACTTGCGTCCTCATAAATTCCTCTTGTTTGAAGCTTTTCAGCCCACACATGCCACATCAGATATGGAGGTTGACTCCTTCCTTCTCTCCTCAGGGCCATTTCCACTCAGCCCACCCACAGAGCATACAGCCCTGTCTATTTTAACATGCAAGAAACTCCCATGTTTCTGTGACCTGTCTGGTGCTTGTGACTTATGTTGCACTGCAAAGAAATCCTCTGTTGAATAAAAACTATGTTCTTAATCCAGCTGTACCTTTATCATACCTGCCTCTCTTTTTAGGCATGGCCATGATTTGGTGGTCCACAAGTCTATATGAACTCTTTGTGGGAGGTCCCTACACCCTGACAATTGTATTCTTTCAGGGTAAAGCTTTGCTGCAAGATTTCCCTGAAGTCCCACAATCCACAAGGCCCTTGTCATTTTTTTCCCAGAGCAGATGCTCTCTTTCTCATATTTTATGATGATGACTGATACCCCAAGTCTGCCAATGCCCTCATATCCCACGCACCTTTGAACATCCTGAATTAGATTTAGTACAGGAAATTTTCAGACCCTGGCCAGACATCTTTTGCGTAGTTCAGGCTGCTGGGAACAAACCTGTTAAGATTTGGCTCTCTTTCTTGCCCCTTCTCTCCACCTCCCTCTGGAAGAACTCCAGCATGGGCAATTTCATTTTCTAAAACAAATCAATTACCCAACATGTACTGAGCATCTGCTACATAAAAAAATACAGTGCTACTTTCATGAGGAGCTCAGGTAAAAGACAGGAGGTGTCTCTACCTTCAGAGACTAAGCAATGTAACAGTGATTGTCACCATATACACCAAAGAAACAGGAGAGGAAGGCAGGGAGGGAAAGAGGGAGGGAGGGAGGGAGGGAATGAAAATGAATTAAGCTTTAACTGTATGCTAACCAAAAAAAAATGTTGATCACAAGGAAAATCAAAAGACGTTGATAAATGATTTCCAACGTCTTTATTTTGACAAAACACTATGAAAGATAAATGAGGAGCAAGCATAAGAGAACATAAGCACAAACATTTTCCCAAGAGACACATAGACCTATTAACCTTGAGCAGAGGTCTCGGTGCTCTCTGACTGCCAGACATCAACTATTCTGAGAGAGTGGAAGCTTAGAAACAGAATCATATTCAGCCAAACTGGTCCGTGTGGCTGCATGCCTGCCCAAGGCTGTATAGGGAGAGGGGGGGAAGGGGGGAAAGAGGGGAGAGGGGGGAAAGGGGAAGGGGTAGAAGGAAAGGGAGAGGGAGAGAGGGGGGAGAGAGAGAGGGAGAGAGACACATAATAATATCTGATTCAATGTGGGGGGCATAATACTTTGATCTTGTGACAGCAGCCAGCAAGCCATACACACGTCCATGGCAAAGATAAAATAGAACTGCCCCCTCCAGAACATAATCACAAGCTCTGATCCATATGTGATTTATTCTTGCTCAAGGTTCAGTCCAAGCAGCTACAGTGAAGCTGGACACCACAGAGGAATGTCAGAGCTGGACATCAGTGGCCACATACCTACCAGGGATGTAGTAGACTCACAGAGTTCATTCACAGAACAAATAAGTGACAAAGCCAATAACAATCACCTCCTCGGGGAAATTCTTACCTGAAGTTACTGCAATATGTACTCTAACCAGTGCCCAACTAAAACTTTGTAAGACCTGAAAGAAACAATATATTGGTAGGAGGTTATCTCAGACGTCAGTATGGAGGTTTTGCTTTTGTTTCTTGGAGGTACTGAGATTTGGGTTCTGGGCCCTTCTTCATGTTTGCCATGCCAAGTACATTACCACTTGAGGCATGCCCCCAGCTAATGTTTTCCTCTTTTAATCTAGAGCCCTACTTTTTGCCTAGAACATCCTGAATCCAGTCTTCCTCTTTGCACTTCCTGCATAGCTGAGCTGACAGAGGTGTACAACAACCCTGCCTAGCTTTATATTAGCTAAAATGGCAGCGGGGGCAGAGGGAGAGGGGGAAATTATGAACATTTTTTTGCCTAGGCTTGTCTCAGATCATGATCTCTCTAAGCTCTGCCTCCTAAGTAGCTAGGATGACAGTCAAGAACTACTGCACCTAGCTAAAGCATTCTGTATACTTCTCACTCGCCATACTAGCCTGCTTTGCTATACCCTCAACAAAGACCCCATGGACCAAGGAAGAATACACAAATTTATCCAGAAAATCCTCCCGCTTACACTTGAACTGAAGGTGACCTCCGAACCACTAGGGATTTGGCACTGATATTGTCAACTGCTCATTTCCTCCTTTTGAACCTTTAAACAACTGCTTCTCTGGGAAGCATCAGGCTATCTGTTGCTTAGACGACTAGCAGATGGAGTTCAGTTTATAGTTCAATCAGGAATCCCAATGAAAAGTCATTGGCAGGGATTAATTACTCGGATTAATGGCACCTTGCAAAGCCTCCTGATATCGGCAGAAGGCTGGTCCTATGTTAAGTACACGTAGGAATGTCAAGGAATGTCAACTTCTGGAATTTCATATCCACATTGGGAAGACTACTAAGAAGATGGCAGAGAATGGTTTACTAATGCCCAAAATTTGTGATCTGATGTTTTTTTAATTAAGTTTTTTTTCCTTTCTGAATATCAGTAAGTTGTACAAAGTAGATACAATGTCACTTGTCTAAATAACCAGTGTTTCTTGATCTGGGTCATGCATTCCATTATTCTCCTCCATCCCAAGTTTACTTCCCCCAGCTTCATTTCATATTTCCACTTCCTTCATCATGCATGTACATCAAGTATTCTTATTGTATTTGTCCTTCCTTCATCTATTCACTCCCACTGTAGCCCCTTACAATTTATTCCATTATTTTTATAAAGATATACATTGGATGCAATAATATTTGCATTTTTAATTGTACAGTTCTGCTGTTTCACAAATACAAATAATCACATTAGCCACTACAATAAACATATAGAAAGAATTTTCCCTATAATCTAATGCAGTCAATTTCTTTCCTCCACTTCAACACCAGGCGAACTAGTCTGGTTTATCTCTTTAATTATTTCCTTTACAATATGTCATGTAAACAGAAGCATGCTAGCCGATCGCCAGTGGTTCAGGCCTGTAATTAATCCTCATGACTCAGGAGGCTGAGATGCGAGGATCACTGTTCAAAACCAGCCAGTCCAGGAAAGTCCGTGAAACTCTTTTCTCCAGTTAATCACCAAAAGCCCAAAGTGGAAGTATGGCTCAAGTGGTAGAGTGCAAGGCTTGAGCAAAAAAGTTCAGTGACAGCACCCAGGACCTGAATTGAAGCTTGAAGACCAGCATGCGTGCAGACATGCACACACACACACACACACACACACACACACACACACACACACACACACACATGGAAGCCTGCTGGCTCTAGTTTGTTTCTGTAGTTGCATTCAAAGATCCATCTATTAAATGCTCAATATATTATTGAAAGGTGATAAAACATTGAAGAGATGAGAACTAATGGGAGATGATCTTCACCTGCATGGGACTGTGTCCTTGAAGATGAGTGTGGAGTCCTGGTCTCTTCTTTGTCTTCTACATCTTCTACCTTTGGTATTCGATTTCACTCTGTCAATGCTTTCACTCTGGCTTGTTACATCACTTCGTTTTTTCAGAGTAACAGGGCCAATGGAGAATGGAATGGAAAGTAAGTCAAGATAAATGTTTTTCTCTTGAGAAAGTGATGTATTGCAGGTGTTTAGTGAAGAAAATCTCAGCAACATGTATAAGAGTCGCAGCTTTTGGAGGCTAGTTTCTTTCACTAAACATGAGCAAATTTGAAATTCACTTATTTAGATAAGAATATCAATGCTATTGTTTTGGGGTTTTTTTTTGATACACCATAATCTGTCATTGGATATTTTTCACTGATACTATTTTTTCACAATTATGAATAAAACCACAATAAATATTCGCATATACAAATTTTGTGAATAAAGGTTTTTATTTCACTTAGCTAAATTCCTCAGAGTTGATATGAGTAACTTTGTAAAACACTGCCTAAAGATTTTACAAATTTGTTAATACTTTGCACATGAACAACACTGATAACTGTCTCATGTTCTTATCAATTCTTCATATTTAAAAACATTTTTTGGCAGTCCTGGGGCTTGAACTCAGGACCTGGGCACTGTTCCTGACCTTCTTTTGCTCAAGGTTAGCACTCTACCAATTGAGCCACAGTGCCACATCTGGCTTTTCTGTTTATATGGTACTGAGAAATCGAACTCAGTGCTTCACGTGTGCTAGATGAGCACTCTTCCACTAAGCCACATTCCCAGCCTATATTTAATTTTTTATCTAAGAAATTATTGGTTAAACAATGTCACCTAAATGAACACTGTGCAGTTTCCTTTGTATGAATATGCTTAAATATTAATGTGTATATAATATGGGTTTCTCAATAAAACAAGTTTCATTTTTCAAGGGGTAATTTTTTTCTTAAAAAGGAGATTGTAGTATGTTTCCTTGTGGTGATAATTTTCATTTCCCAAACGACAGACAGTTTGGGGTATCAATATATTCCACCAGTGTGCTGCTTATCTATATATTTTTAATGGTATAGCTGTTCCAATATTCTTTTCATAGTGTAACAGGGAGCTTTATTTTGCTGCTATTGTTTGTTTTTGTTTTCTTGGAGGTGTCTTATTCATGGTAAACTAATACTCTAGCTCTGAGCATATGTTGCAGTAACAAATTAGTTTACTGGATACAAATTACTTTTCTGTGTACAAGTCGTCTATCAAGTATGTGACCAGGATATTTTTGCCCCCTCCTTGGCTGAAACACTTTGGCTGAAGGCAAATTCTAGATCTTATGGAGAATAATTGATCATATATTTATTTATGGGGCAAGCTAATAAGTATTTTTCGTTACTTTCTTCTTGATATTTTGTAATTTTAAATCTTAAATTTGGGTTCAATTGTGAGTTAATATGACATAAAGTATAGCTTTTTGCATAATCATATTTTCAATAAAAGTGAAGTTGTCTTCTTTGCTGTTTTTCTTTTTCCATTTTGTTGTTGTTATTCTTACTTATACTGGAGATCAAACTGTGTTTTGCCACTGAGCTTCGTCAAAGTGCGTTTTTGGTTTGTTTGTGTGTTTGTTTTTGAGTTTTTGGTGCTGATTCTGGGCTTGAACTCAGAGCCTGGGTGTTGTTCCTGAGCTTTTGTGTTCAAGGTTAGCAACTACACCACTTGAGCAAGTGCTTCATTTCCTTTTTTTGAGTGATGAACTGGAGAATAGCGTTTCTTGGACTTTTACTGCACGAGCCGATTTTGAACCGTGATTCTTAGATCTCAGCCTCCAGAGTAGCCAGGATTATAGACATGAGTTACCAGTGCCTGTTTTTCTGTCAATTTTTAACCATGTTTTGAACTATTTTTTCATATTCTTATTTACTAATATAAAACTATTTAATACATAATGTAACTATTATGTTTTCCTTCATCTTTATCACTTCTTCCTTACTAACAGTATCATCATTATTGATTTATATTATCATATTGACATCACTAAGCCTTGGCCACCTTAACATACAAGAGTAGAATTTTTAAGCTATATGTGATCCCTTTTTATGAAACTGATTTTAATCAATTCTTTGTTTATGATGTAAACTATTTTTTCTTTCCTTTAAACTTCAATTACTTGTGTGCCTCAGAGTTCTCATTTTAAAACATGGATATGATTTTAGTACTTTAGTGTTAAGACTTGGAGGCATACATTTTGAAATAATATATGAGAATTAAATCTTTGAGATTTAGGTCAACAACATAACTGTGTCACTTCTGCTCTAAAATCATTAGAAGATGAAATTATTAAGCTACTGCCGCTTTAGACCTTACAGGCAAAAACAATTTGAAATTAGCTTTCAAATTTCTCTTTCTGAACAACTTGTAAAAATGACAAATACCTCCTGAAAAAACAAATGAAAGATTGCATGACTACATGGCCTGTTCTACAAGAAAACAAAAATTCCAAGTATGGAGCATTTTGATATTATAGTCCCACAAGTATTTTTACCAGAAAATAAACATTGGTTGACACTAATGCAGACATTAACTTTGAGAAAAATCACCATTATACAATGCTAGCAAGTCTTGGATTTAATAAGAGCATTTAGGACTAGAAATTAAAAGGTGGATGATCCCTTAGATTGTAGCCTAAAACTATATGCTATATATAAATGGGATACCTGTGTTTATAAATGTCACAAGTTTGTGGAAAGTTTATTACTTTTTAAACCCCTAAGTTCCATAGTCATTTTTGCACAGAGAATGTTTTTGTTTCTTCTTAGTCCTTTTCAAAAAAAAATAATTTTATTATCAAGGTGATATACAGAGGGGTTACAGTTTCATACATAAGGTTGTGAGTACATTTCTTGTCAAACACTGTTACCCTCTCTCTTGTTTTTCTCCCATTTTCCTTTCCCCAGTCTCCCACTCCTTTACACAAGTCTTCTAGGATTACTTGACAGTGGACCAATCCTACCTCACAAGATGATCAATAGAATTTTATTTACTTTGTTTCAGATCCTGAGATTTGAACTTAGGGCCTGGGCCCTGCCCCTGAGCTGTTGGGCTCCAGGCTCCCACTCTACCACTTAAGCCACAGCTCCACTTCCACTTTTCTTGTGGTTAAATGGAGAGACTTTCACACAATATTATATAGCTCAATAGTTATGTATATATGACTACATGAGATGATGCTAATCTAAATGAACTCCAAGATATAGAAACAAGAAGTTTTTTTGTTGTTTTGTTATTATTTTTGTGTTTTTTAAATGTATTATGTGAAGTTATTTTGTTTTTTCCCTTTGTTTTATCCACAGTTGTCACAATTTTTTATTTTGGTACTCTGTCTTGTGAATACATTTATCTGATTTGCAGAAGGGTAGGGGAATAACAAAATGGAGAGTCAAAAGACAAAGGGTGAACCAATGCAACAGTAATACTCGCAAGACACTATGTTGGAAATGAACTCTACAACTTTGGGGAGGGGAGGAGTTGGGAGGGAGAAGGAAAGTGGAAGAAAACAAGGGAGGGGGTAACATTATTCAACAAGAAATGTACTCATCACCTTACTTATTTAACTGTAACTCCTCTGTACATCATCTTTATCATAAAATTAAATTTTAAAAAGTGAGTTTCACAAATTTTCTTTCTCTGGGCTGGCCTCTAACCATGATCCTCAGATCTCAGCCTCCTGAGTAGCTAGGGTTACTGGTGTAAGTCACCTGTGCCTGGAAATTTTATTAGTATTGTCCTCACTGTATCCTGGTGTTTCCAACCTAACAAGATTTGACCTTTGGTTCTCAACCTTGTGAAATGTTTTTTTTTTTAAGTTGTTACTATTTAACAAGGCACAGATGGCTCAAACAAGTAATCCTAACTTCCCTGGAGACTGAGACCAAGTTACTGTACAGAGGGGTTACAGTTACATGGGCAAGGTAATGAGTCCATTGAGGACATGGCTTTGACATCAGCCTAGGTGGAAAAAGTTGTCCAAATTCCATCTACAAAATGACCCCTAAAAATGTAGGACTGGAAGCATAGCTCATGTGGTCTCATAACCGAGAGTGTCTTGTATGTGTGTGTATTCACATTTAGAAAACTTATAAAGATAAAGGATGACAATAACCTATTATCTTTGGATTTATTCTACTATAAATAAAAGATGGAGCTTAAGAATCAATTATGAATAGAAGATTTTGACGGTATCCTGAAAGCTCAGAGAGGGCTAGCTAGAATAATGTCTGTAGTAAAATGAACGTACAATTGCCAGCTATGCAACATGCTGTCATTATGCCCTTTTTATGTTTTTATTGTAAAAATAGTATACAGAGGGGTTACAGTTATGTGAGTAAGGTAATGAGTACATTTCCTATCAAGCATTGCTACCTCCTCCTTTGTTTTTCCCCTACCGTCCCTTCCTTACCCAACTCCTCCCCCCTCCCTCCAAGTTGTAAAGTTCATTTTCAACATAGTGTCTTGTACATTTCATTGTTACAATAAGTCAACCTGTGTCCTTGTTTCAGCATTTTGTTATTTCACTTCCCCTCCCCAAATTAGAAATGTATATACAAGATGCAAGGCACTGATGTCTAATACCGTGAAAACAGGTACATCAAGTTCTACATGGTGCAACTGGGACTAGCTCTCTCTCTCTCCCATCCTTTGTGTAATTTGGGCTGGTCCATGCTCACAGGAGTTAACGGGGTTGGCCCTGGACTTGAAGCTAGCCTAATTTTCTCTTCAATCTTTCTTGGACCATCAGGAAACAGTTATTCTTGCTGTTCTCTGGCAGTTTGGAGCTGGGGAAATATGTAAACCTGAACCGGTTGGAAGCTATGTGATTGCTTAGGCCATAGTACCCATGCCTATGGTCAAAAATTATTCTAGATGTTTTTGTGACAGTACTTTTAGATGTGATAAACATTTCATTTATTTTGGATTATGAGAGCACAGGCCTATAATTCCAGCTGCTGAACAAGAAGATCCAGGAAGACCTCCCTCAGCTCCAGGCCAGCTCAGGCAAAGAATCCAGAGACACTCTCAGTAAAATATACACCTGAGTGGTGGGGCACACCTGTGTTTCCAGCTCCTTAGGAGATGAAGGCAGGAGGCTAGCAGTTTAGTATTTGCCTAGCAAGCATGAAGCCCTGAGTTCAAAACTCAGTACTAAAATCACCACCACCACCTCCACTATCATCATCATCATCATCATCATCATTTCTTTGTATTAGTATAAATCTGTCTAAAAATGTTTGAGGAAACCAATCCTATTTACAATATCATCAAGAATAGAATGGAATGGCCCATTCGAAGATTGTATGGTAGAGTAAAAATTAGTGAAGAGAACAAGTTTTACATGCTAGTAGCGTGCGTACACACAATGCAGATACACACACATATGCACACCACATAAATATTTAACTATGTCTACATGTAACAAGCACAATGTAGCTTAAACATATAGGATAAAAATTTAAATCAAATTAAACTTCAAAAATTAAATCCGGGGCTGGGAATGTGGCTCAGTGGTAGAGCGCTTGCCTTGCATGCATGAGGCCCTGGGTTTGATTCCTCAGCACCACATAAGCAAAAAGAAAAAAGCCGGAAGTGGTGCTGTGGCTCAAGTAGTAGAGCGCTAGCCTTGAGCTGAAGAGCTGAGGGACAGCGCCCAGGCCCAGAGTTCAAGCCCCACAACCGGACCCCCCCTCCAAAAAAATTAAATCCATGGGACTTGAAGTAAAACCGATTATATTCTAAGAAATATGTGGGCGTCATCCAATCAGTGGTAAAGAAATGACTACCAACCTCACTAGAAGAAAAGGCCATTCTGTCAGTAGTCAGTCTTTGTACTTTAACTGCAATTCTCACCTTGTTTCCAGCCTGCCAGACTACCTGGCAGATTCTTGACTTTCTAAGGTACCATAATCTAATGTACTACTCAATTTCTCTTATAGATAGGTAGAGATAGATAGATGATAGATAGATAGATAGTTAGAGATAAATGACAGATGATAGATAGGTGTATGAATAAGAGATAAATGACAGATGATAGATGAGTAAGAGATAATAAAAGATGATAAATGATAAGAGATAAATGACAGATGATAGATACATACATACATACATACATACATAGATGATAAAGAGATAAATGACAGTCATCTTTTTTTCCACATACAAGAGAAATAAATCCAATATTGTATCTGTGCACACACGAGGTCAGTTTATGAGTTTAATTTGTAATCCAGATATGTATCTATGGGGTAGGACTCTGTTCTGATTTAACTTTAGGTCACTTAACAGCATAAATTAGTTTGTACCACCTCACAAGGTCCTTCATTCATTTCTCACATTATTATCCACTCTTGTAAGTCCACTCCTGCAGGCATTTTTCCAAACATGGATTATCTCTATAGACAGAGAGAGTCCCAGACGTAGAATGGCTGTGCTTGTAATAATTTGGCACTTCATACACATTATAAACTTGATTTTCTAAACAAATACCCCAATTTACACTTCTGCCATGAAAACATCATAATGTTCTCTGCATTCTTGCCAGGAGTATCATAATTTTCACTGCTGTTGTTTTATTTTTGTCTTGATGTCATTGAAATATATCAGTTTAAATGCTGAGTGTATATTTTTCATTAATATTTGGTGAGGACAGATATGTGAATTCTTCTGCTTATTACTACCCTGTTGCATGAATGCTTTAAATGATCTGGTCCTCAGTTTTATTCATTTGGTCTCTAGTGCCTGGTTGAAGCAAGACTTTCCTTGGCCAAATTACATAAAATATGAGTATTCTTTCCCAATCTGACAATTTCTTCCCATTTGCCTTCCTTTGATTATCTCCAACTCAGTACTTACACTTACTACTTATGGTGTATATATACATATATATAACTGTATATCATTGTAACTATAACCACAAGTATGTCTGTGTGCATAAAAATGTGAGTAGATCCACAGTGATTTGTCATATAACAAAGGTTGATTGTCTTTCCCTCACTAGGTGACCCAATAAATTAATATTGTTATATACTAGTGGAGCAGATTTCTCTATTTTCTGCCTTCCTTTCTTCTATATGAACTAAGTTCCTAAGTTGTTTCTGCTTTCTAGCCTCAAGGATATTTGTCCTGCAGAAAGGAGACATAGCCTGGAGTCAAAAAGCTTATCTAAGTCTTTTTTTTTTAAATGAAAGATGAAATCCAATGAAGAGACTGAAACGAGATGTAGGAAGACTTTTAATGTGCAATTTCACCCCTTTCTGAAATAAAGAGATGTGATGTCCACAGTTAGTCTTTGTCAGCACCTGTAGGAATGGGGTCTAGGTCCCAGAAGAAGGAGAAAGTTGGTTTGAGCTCACAATAGGATGCTCTGTCTACTGACAGCTGATCACAGGAAGCACTTCTTCATCCAAATATGCAGGCTTGGCTGGGGACCAGCCCAGTATATACATCTGTTAACAGAATTTCAAAACCCATGAAGCAAAAAATGAATACAACTGAAAGAGGAAATGAGAACAATCCAGAATTATAATTGGAGATTCCCAACAAAATTATTCTCAGTAACTGAACATAACCATTTAAAAAATGGTAAGGACAGAGAATAATTGAGCCCAATCCATCAATTTGAGTGAATCAATACTGGTGGAACATCAACCCAACAACAGAAAACTGAACATATTCCCAATCATTCATGGAATACATACCAAATTACCCAAAATTTTTTTAAAAACTCACCTAAAATGAAAGCCCAGGAATATTTATCTGTGGTCACAATTCAATTAAACCTAAAACTCAAAACCAGAAAGGAGAAAGGAGTAGGTCAATGGTAAGGTGCTTGACTATCATTCACAAGGCCCTGGATTTTGATCATCAATATTATAAGGAACAAAAGAAAGAAAGAAAAAAGGAAAGATGAAAAATTTTTAATAAGTGCCATGGATCAAAGAAGATATCACACAAGAATAAAACACCTTGAGCTGAATAGAAATGGCAAAGTATTATAGCAACATTGTGGATAGAGGTAAAGTAGACCTTGGAAGGAAATTTTGAGTATTAAATATTCCTCTTAATATAAAAGGAAGGTCTGAAATAAATAACCTAATCTTCTGCTTTACCCAAACAGAAAAGAAACACCAAATTCAATGTATTATAAATGGAAATGTTGAAAATACAAAAAACGTAGAAAGGAAATAAAGAGAACACAGTTTGAAGGTGTAACTCAAGAAGTAGAGGGCTGGTCTAGCGTGAATAAGGCTAAGAGTTCAATTCCCAAGTTTGAAAAAAGAAAAAAAACATAGAAACAAATTCAATGAAATCATGTGTTTCCAATTTAAAAAGGTAATGAAACAAGGCAACGCTCTAAATAGCCTGTTGAAATAAAACATAAAAGCCATAAAATACCAATTATTAAAAATTGTAATAATTACAAGTCATTGGCCTAAAAGGAGACACTTTGAACAGATTCAGGTCATTAGTTTAAGAATGTAGTTTGATATATACAAATTCCTGAGAAAACATACATGATCAAAGTCTTATAAACAGAAATAAGTAACCTGAATGCCTTCATGTCTACCACATAAGTGCAATTTGTGTAAAAGCCTTCTTATAAAGGAAGCTGCAAGCCCAGGGATTTTTATTGGTGAATACTAACAGGCTGTTAAAATGTAGAGATTACAAATTCTACATGAGACTGCCCAGAAAAACAGAAGAGCTCAAGTAATTTTAAGACCAATTTTAAATTACCACAATCATAATAGACATTACCAAAAAAGAAGAGCAGGAGGAGGGGAATAAAACATGCTTTCTTCAATATAAATCCAGAAAGCATTGATGAAAATTTAGTTTCTAGATTGCATCATGCATTAAAAGGACTCATAGATATTTGAGCACTTTTATGAAGGTTTATCTCAGGAGTGTGTGTTTGGTTGAAATTGTCAAATCAAACAATGAAATGTCCACGGATCCAAAACTGTCTACTAGACTATAGAAATCAAGGCAATATTTGACATCAATAGCACAAAACAGGGGATCCTCAAATAGACATAAACGTACATGGCTGATTCATTTTTGGCAATGCTGTTGTAGTAATTCCTGGGGAAAGGCTGATAAGGATAAATACTAATGGGGAGTATTATCAGTAGACAAAGGAGCCCGAGTTGTGTTTTTGTATGAAAAGATTCTTACCTTTGTGTTTGACTACACACAAAAATTAATTGGAAAACTTTAACTGTAAAATCAATGGCAAAAAAGTCAAAGACAAGGGAAGTATCACAAGTCTTATTTTTGGTATATTGTTATGGAAAGCACACAGATTTAATCTCAAATAATTTTATTATTTTTCTAGATAACATTCTCATCAAATGTTAAACATCATGTTTATAATATGAACAATGAAGGACTATCATTAAGCTAAAATAAAAATATAGCAGATATCAAAAATGATCAGAGAACATTACAACATAATACTTCACAGAAGTCAAATGTAGAATGCTAATAAACATTAGAAATAGTAAGATTCACTAGAAACCCAATACATGAAGAGTATGATACTTTAAAAAATTGGAACACCAAAAATATCACAGTGTCTTGACATATATAATAAAATGCATTGCTGGAGAAAGTATGAGTGAGAAAATGTTTCTTTTATGAAAATAAATTGAAAATATGTGTTTTAATTCCAAAAGAAAAATGGTATTCATGTGCTTTGAATCCGACTTATCATTGAAGAATCTCACTTTTTGGAATTCATCCAGAGGAAATAATCAGAACCCTACATTCTACTTTCTGAAGAGTTTCATTAATCTGAACATTATGTAAACACAATGTATAATCATTACTGCTTATTTCTGTGTCATTTGTAAATACAGATTTAGTTGTATTCCTGTGTCTTGGCTTAGTTTTCTATTTTTACAGAATTTCAATTAACTTTAAGCAGGGACTTGTTCCATTGAGCTGTTGTGGTTTTTGTCCCTAAAACCTTACAAGAAGGTAGCCTATTAAAAGAAAAATTAAATGAATTTCAGAAGTATTTAGAAATCTTTTCATTCTCTCATCCAATACAACATTGGGAAGAAATACAAGGGTTAATAATTTTTTCATACTTTAAACATTCTCCTATGTTGAGTATAATGTATACAACATAAAACTAAACTGACAAAGTGAATCCATCATTCATTTCTTATTTTTTAATATTTAAATATGCTATGGAATAAATTTAAGGTTATTTGCTTTAAATCAATATTAGCATTTAAAGCAGCAAAGAAAGAGAGGATATGTTTGGTGTGCTGAAATATTTCTCTAAGTTTAATGTGATGAAGGTTTCTCTTTCTCTACCTTCCTTCCTAGCACAAGTGAATCGCCTTTCTAAACTCAGGGTGAAAATCTCTATGAACCACTGACAATATAGCACCTTGTCAATCCTGAGGTGCAAAAATCTTGGTAGAATGACCATAAGAATTGATATCCTAATGAGTCACACTTACAAATGAGAGTATCACTAATGAAATTTGAAAACAAAAATTGACCTAAACCCAGACACAAACTCAAGACTACCTCAGAGAGAAACATGAAGGCATGCAATCATCCTGGATAGTCACAATACCCATAGAAAATGCCTGCTTTTATTTGTTCCTAGTAAACAAAACCACAGTAAAACAAAGCCATAAAGACAGTATTATGGTGCACTTAAATCTATAAGATGTCAATCATTTTTCCATCTTGTATACTTCATGCTATAATATATTCCTTATTTAGAGTTTTATCTGTAATATTAATCTGGAATGATTTAAAGAAAATTTACAATGAATATTAAATTGGTCTAATTTCTAAAACAGAGTATGCTGTGAGTAGATTATCCTCTTGATCTTTTAGTATGGAAATATTCTGCACATTGCAAACCATTATTAATAACATTTCGTGTGTAGCAGAAAACATAACACAATTTCCCTTTCCACCAACTCTAGAGTGAAAATCTATCACAGGTAAACTTCACATTATGACCTACAAAGTCATTGAATGGTTAAGTTCATTATAGCTCTCTGGAACAACACAAGGAATTTGAACCTTTATTGAAATATTGGGCCCTGAAAATAATGCATTTTTGTGCAGCATGTTATACATTTTTGTTTATTTTCTTACTCTAGGTCAGTCTTTCTGAAACTATTGAAATCATGTCAGATGGAGATTTTATATATATATATATATATATATATGTACGTATATGCATACACACATCCACACATGTGTTTATAGATGGTATATATATATAGGTGTGTGTATATATACACACATGGTATATATATATACATATATATAGGTGTGTGTATATATATGTGTGTATACTAGGTATAAAGTCTATGTGTATATATATATGTGCACATATACATACACATATGTGTATATATAAATATATACCTAGTGTGTCTCTCTGGTGTATATGCAAAAAATAAGAGACTTTCAGAACAGAAGGGCAGAAAGGCTTGCAAGCCACAAAGACAATCTGATACCACACCACTTCTGGGTCCAGTACTCTCTGAGTATGTGTTGAATGAATATCCAAGCAGGATGTCTAATTGCATCAGTCTAAATTCAAAGCATCTCAATGGTAATATTAAAATATGAGTGGCAGAAGGAGGGAAAACAAGCAAACAAATGACCACTTGTACATTTCTAGATTAGGATACTATGATTCCTAGAATCTGATACATAGAAGAATTTCCCATTTCTATTTAGCCATCTGTCTCTGAATTCCTGTCCAAACCATTTATAATCAGAGCCTTAGTATCAATGCCAAGAATCTAAATTTTTTAAAAAAAAGAAGAGATGGATCCTCCAGAGGAGTTCATTGGTAATTCTTGAGACTTATTTTGTTAGGTTTTATTACTATACTAAGCAGTGTTTTCCAAACTCCCAAGAGAAAGAAATTTGACCATTAATGTTTCTGGTGGGTTAGGGAAAAAGAAACAATGTTAAAACAGCATATAATACTTTCCAATTTCCTCCATGCTAAATGGTGGAAAAGTATAGTTAAATTCTTTTGAGTTGTTATACAAAGTATATTCTGATTGTGTGTCTTCAGATGTAAATGTTTTCATAGAAGATTTCAGTTTGTTTAAAAAAGGAGTGTTATTGTTTGAACAAATGAACAAAATCATTTTGATTACAAAGTTCCTCCTTTTGATTTCAAAGTTACTGCCATTCTTGACAAGTTCATATAAATTTCAAATGATACTTGTTATGTAGCTTGTATCCAATTGAGATGATGAATATTGATTGTCAAGTTGATTGTCCTGAGAAAGATCAAGGAGATTAAGAAAGCCTTAAGTTTGTCAGTAAAGTCATTTCTAGAGACAATTAGATAATGAATTATCCAAATGGATAATTCAGTCCATTGATGGATTAAAATTTTGATAAACTATTGGCAGGTGATAGGATTGGAGGAAGGGCAGTCAAGTTGGAAGTGACTGGGCTGTGTCCTTGGGGTTTTTATCTTGCCCTGATCTTTTATGCTTGTTCCTCTTTCTGGATTTTCTGTCTATCTTGATGTGAGCAGATCCACTAAAACCCCCTTGACATGATGGACTGAAACTTCTAAACCCAGAAACAAGTCTTTCCTCCCATAAGTTATTTTTGTGATGTATGTGCTCACATTGACAATAAACCTAAGGAGAACGTGAATTACATTGATTTCAACATGAATGTGTTACTCCCATTCTCCATGCATGATCCATTTCTCTAGGAAGTTAGAAGTTAGTCTGTATACAGGCTTCCCTTCCTGTCAGTTACCTGGCTGCCGCACCAACCTCTGAAGTCTTTCTTCTCCTCCATCTCTATCTACTGAATTATCTTAGCCCCTCATTGTATCTCATTGTTTCTTTCATAAAAATCTCCCTGGGGAATCTCTAGGCTTATATGGTGTTAACTTGCCTTCCTCATTGCCTGCTATATAGATTTTTCTATGCTTCTGCTCAGACCCTAACTTCTTACATGCCCATAGTCCTGTAATCTCACAAATAGAAGGGTGAAAGTTGGAGTAAAATTACACAGGAGTAATTTCAAGTAGTGCTCATCAAATTCCATGCAACAGGCAGAACACCAGGAGAAATGATGACTTTGACTAAGCTCTTTATGTGGGAGAGATAATCTGCTTTCTTATCTCCCTCAACCTCCCAAGTAAACCTCAGGATACAGCTTAGTTAAATACAGAAATAAACAGTGTTCCAAATGACTGTGCTAGGCCTATATTCTATTCAGGCCCAACATCTGACTATAGTTTATCTTTTATTTGATTCACTTTTTCTCTCAGTCTTGCATTATCTGGGGCAGTGGGTGATCAGAGAGGTAACTAGGTAAATAGAAGACCACAAAGTATGTGGTAAAATGTTGGAAAAACTGAACAATTCCAAGATTCACTCAGCAGCCTCAAGTAGCCAGCATCAAGATGTTGGCGAATGCATCAATAAATGGATTAATAAAGGATGACTAACACCTCTATCCTCTATCTAGAGGAACAGAGAAATGTTCCACTTTTTACATGCGTTGATGTCATAAAGCAGTGATTGCTTTATATCAAAATAAGGAAAGATCACTTAAGCTAAGATTGCTTTTCAGGGAATAAGTTGAAAAAGAAAAAAGACTTCACTAGTCAGAAAAGTATTTTATTTTCCAGCTTCTAAGAAGGTCCTACAAACAATAGAGCTTTAAAGTAAAAAAATTAAAAAGAAAAGATAAAAGGAAAACAAGTATTTTTAACTAATGAAAAGTAGACAGCCTTAAAAAAATCTTCGACATAAAAATGGAAAATGTAGTCAATTCTCTTCCAAATACATTCTTAGGAGGAAAAAGGATCATTCATAGTGACAGCGTTACTTACAGAGCATACTTGTTTAAGTGCTATTCCTATTCCTTTTAAGTTATTTTTTCATTTCAAATTCAATTGGAGATCTGTGCAAACCTAGCAAAATATTCTTTGGATTATAAAAAACTATATAAAAAATGAACACGACCTGCAATTATGGAAGTATTGTAATCCTTCACTGGTATGAATGATTTTGAAGTGGCATTGCCCACAGACTTTATTCCGTTGAAGTGTTCAGCCAATTTGATTGAAATGCAGAGGAAAATGGGAGTGAGCACCTCGTAAACACATTTCTCTTTGTCTGCATTTATCAAAGTGATGAAAATAGTATGGAACAGGATATCAAGAAATGCTTGAAACAAACTTTCACCATGAAGTAAGAAAGAAAATGATAGTCTAAACATTGTTTGACCACCCCCCAAAAAAAATCACATGCCTTGTCTTTAAGGGGGAAAAAAATGAGAAACTGCTTGCAGCATAACTTTGTATAGTCCTTCCCCAACTATTGCGACATTTTGGCCCTACTGTTGACCTGAAAATGCCCTTCATGTAAGTCCCAATCCCTAGAGCTGGATGTGGGGTGGATGATGGTAGGTATCTAATGGATCAAATGTATTCACACTCAGAGCCAACATGGTCTTCTGCTCTCATTTTGAGCTTATGGCTCCAACCATTTTCTAAAACAAAATATTTTGAGCTTAACTGACCCTTCTCTTAGCTTTTGCTAAGATAGTCACATTGCTTCGAGATAGGTCTTAAAATCACAGGAGGGAAAAAAAAAGATAAATTTAGACTGTCCAAAGTCAGACCATCAATATAAAGAAAAATGGGGTAACATTAAAGTTGAGACTCTTCCAGTTCTCAAATACTAGGATAGGGCATAAAATCTACAGGATGTAAAACTACTTAAGGGATCTACACCTTCAGAAATCTGCTAGCTTTAATTCCCTCATGAATTGGACTCTCCTACTCATGACAGTGCAGATATATGAGGTAAATAAATGTATATTATATAATGTATTGCAAATTGGGATTTACCTAGACCTCTAAACATCTTTCTTTAGGGGATGTGTGTAAAGAGAAGCCAGAAGGTTAACACTAAAAGCTACACAGAAATGCTTCACATGATGTTACATAATCTTGTCTGTAAAAATTTAAAAAAAAACACTTGAAACATATTTAACTTTAAATAAACAACAAAATCGGCAGACTACACAGATCATAAATAGGGTTATTAAAAGATCACAATTCAATCAGAAATGGAAATGGATCATTGGAAATCCAAATTTTTTTCCATGTTAAGAATCAAACCAGAATTAAAAAAGAATCTTTTTTTTTATTTCAAAGGTTGCTTCTTATATTGAAGCTCATATTAAAGCAACAGTACAATGTTCATAAAATATAAGTGTGATGCTGTAACATTTTCTTACATGTCAGAATACTGATATTTGTATGTATACTAAAATAAGAACTTTAAAATTGTACAAATAGATACATTAAAAATGACATAGAAATAGGGCGTTCCTCACTGAAACAAGACAGTTATATCTGGCACGTATTAGTTTAAAATGAAAGGAGAAGCAAAAAGATTTACAAGAATCAGCAGTAACAAGTTTGATGCTCAAGAGACATAATTGTACATTGTTTTGTACATACATTGTATGGGTTTAAGCTGGCTGAATATTATATATTTCAAGTTTAAAAATGCACTACATAAAGAGTGTCCATAGTTTAAGGCGAAATTACAGCTCAGAACTGTTGTCCTTTCTAATTTTGTGGAAGCATCTTTGACAAATTAAAAAATTAAAGAAGAAAGACTTAGATGTTCAGAACACATAAACAATTTCTCTTCCTTGTAAGTTCACCATTAGACTTCTTCACTTAAATATTTTGTATGCCAAGTGGTTTTTCTCCAGGGAAGTTGACAACTTCAATATTTGCCTTTTTCTTTTTGTTGTGGGAAAAGGTATTTCACAGTATTTACCACTTTGATGTCCTTTTGCAGTTTTATTAAACGTTATCCTCTCTGTAAAACTTCGCTTGTTTTAAATGAGCCTTTCCTTGATTTAAAAAAATACCTGTTTACACATCTTCTAGATTCTTGAGAATGCCAGACACAGTTCTTAAGGCCAAATTTGTATCGTTATTGTTAAGAATCATCGTCAAAAGTGTCTTTGGAACCGTACAAGTCTGCTAGTTTCTTAAAACGAGGTCCCCAGTTCTGTAGATAGTCATAATCCAAGTCTGAGTCTGTCGTGGCAGACTCTAAGGTGCTGAGGGACCCGGCCACCGACCCCCGGCCCTCGTAGCCATAGATTTGGATGGAGTCGTAGGGGGGAGCCGTGGGGTCATTATCAGCCTCCTGTATCCTTGTGTTGATGAAATCATCCACATCCACACTGTTGGGCGCAGGCCGCAGCCCTGGTCTAGGCATATACTGATACTCAGGCTTGATGTCTTTTCGAGGGATAAATCCATTGATACCATCTGGATTCTGGAGGGTGGCGATATCAAAGGCCTCCGTGTCTTCCTCCCCGCCTCCTTCATCATCGTAGGTGATGATATTTTCGCGGACATCCTCCTCCTCAAAAACAATGAGTGGCTCTTTCTTTTGTCTCCTCAAGGTCACAAACAACACAACAATGACTACAAAGGAAGTAAAGGAAAGTCAGTGGAGGATGACATCCTTCCTCTCTTCCTCCCCCACCCCCAACCCCAAAGCGTTCCCAGGGAGATTCACTTCCCAAAGGAATCCTCTTTCTATGGAAAGGATAAGTGTATCAATGCTTAAGAATCGGAAGTGACAAAAATAAATAAATAAGACATTGCCTAGAAATCTCCAAAGACAAAGACAGTTGACCATCCACTGTAACTCTGTGAAATCGGCCTATGACTTGGGAAGTTGACTGCGTGCTGCTTAGAAACACTATGACCAAGGAATCCCAATGCTCAATGCTAAGAATTGGAATTAAAATTCCAAATATGTCAGTCCATGGTTTCTTAAGAGAAAGCTAATCCTAGATTTCTTCCATTTGCAAACCCCTATGAAAATTTAAGAATGAGGACATTCAATGAATTTAGGATCTATTTTTCCCACAGGAGGTAATATCTAGCGTTTGTCCCAGAGGTCTTGAAAATACCAATGACCCTACTATAAAATAAAAAGGTGAATGGCTGGAACATATAAAGACCTCCAGGAGAAAAAAAATCTCCCATTTATTTGAACATTGTTTTAAAAATCTGGAAAAAGGAAGTCCTACAGAGGAGGCACTGAGAAATATCCCATTAAATTTCAACACTCAAAGAAGAGCTCAGACACTGCCTAATTCTTTATTGATACCACTGGCCTTCACTTAACCCTTCTAGGAGGCTTCTACAATGTTTTATTAGCAGGCTCTCCCCCACACACTCAACAAGACTGAAGAAATGTTTCTGGAGGAAATTGGCCAATAGACTAAGAAAGAGCATCTCTAAACACATCACTCTGAGAGGCACGTGTCAGAGAACACACTTGCGGTAGACGTCCTGTGGTTCCCAGAACTTTTTAACCTTCTTCCCTTAGACAGTGCTTTCCATTTTCAGTATTTCCTGGGATTCCCACCACACCTGCCACCAGGCTGTTGGTCACTGTGTCATGCACCCCACCTACCTTGCTCAGTTTTCACCATAACCTTTTATTTGTACTTTACGTTGTACCTCTCTCCCATCAGTTATTCATATTTTCCTATTATCTTCAATGTCCATCTACATTTACCAGCTGGAAAACTCTTCTTTTGTGCAATAATTCCCAAATGTCTCAAACTTCAGTGTGTGTCAAGGACTTTTCCTCAGTGCTCCCGCTATCCCTCTTCATATTCTTATCACAGCAGCCCACATGTGTCTCTGTTACATTTGTTCTTTTTCTTAACAGGCTATGGACTCATCCCCCCAAGGAAGTCTTGTTTAGTTTTCTTTATCCTTCAAATATGAACATAGGGTAGGACTTGATCCCCAGGTAACACTCGATAACTATTTTTCTTAACTGAACTCACTGGTGCTTGCCTATGGAGTTGTCCCTATTAATTCATCCAATGAAGAACAAAATAACTTGGACAAAAGCCTCCAATCTAGTTGTGATTTTTGAGGTCCAGTAATGGCAGAGGCAAATAGCGTCCATGCAATACTGTTATTGCAAAGTGTACGTCCGTACACTTTGATAGAAGTAGAGAAGAGGGACTCCAACCTCCACTGGCAAGTGCAAAACATATTCACAAGTATCCCCTCAGCCGGGGCACGCACCCACACATTGTGTATGATTATGAGAGAAAGGCCAAAGTTCAGATTGAGTCAATTGATATTTTTCTCTGCTCCTTCCTCTCCTTCCGTTAGCTTTTCCTTCCTCTTGTGAGACAAACCCTCACCCATGCACCAGTTCTCAGCCTCCAGTATTCCTTCACCTGCAAAACCTTCTCTGATGTCCTCCATGACTTCTGATAGACACACCCACGGTGTCTGAGAATTTCTCAGGAATGCCAATGTTGCTTGGGAAATTACACCATAAAAGCCAAGGGACTTGGGCAGGCCCTATAGTTTTCCTAGTAAACTGAAATGTACTGCACACCGTGTGGCCCCAAGAAGTAGCCTGTGGTGAAGAAATGATATTTCCAGGAAACTCCTTACCCAGCAGAATGACGATGCAGGCAAGGATGGCAATGAGCGCCCCTGTGCTCAGGCCGGCGTTCAGAATGTAGGCCTCAGCATTGCAGGAGAGCAGAGCCCCATTCACATCGCATCCACAGACCTTGATTGTAAGGGTGTTGGTGCTGCTCATGGGGGGGATGCCACCATCACTGATCACGATGGGCAGGAGGTACAAATCTTGCTTCTGCCTACTGAACCCTCCCCGCCGTGCATATACCCCTGCTGTGTTATCTGTTAAAACAGAAGGACAAAAGGTATAATCGCATGGATCAAGACCACTGGAAGCACAGTTACATCAAGCTGGCGAGGTTTGAGGACATGTGTCACCTCACAAGGGCTCAGTATTAAGAACCTCTTTTTTTTTTCCTTTTTCTTTTTTTTTTTAATTGTGAAAATACCGTACAGAGGGGTTACAATTACATGGGCAAGATAATGAGTACATTTCTTATCAAGCATTGTAGCCTCTTCCTTTGTTTCCCCTTCCCATCCCTTCCCATCTCCCACTCCCGGCCCCCCTCCCCCAAAGTTGTAAAGTTCCTTTTTTGGACATAACGTCTTGTACATCTCATTGTTGCAATGTGTCCACCTGTATCCCTATTTAAACAATTTGTTTTTTCCCTTCCCCTCTACAAATTATACCAACATCAAATACATTGAAAACAGGGGTTATACCATGGGGGAGGGACATACAAAGCAACAAAGAAATCATCTTGCAAATACGTTAGAAACAATAGCAAGAAAGCAAAAAACATTTGAGTCCTTATCTTGGTCTTCATTTCACCTAACATCAACATATCTGACCATTTCTGCTTGTCTCAGACATATACTAGTGATTGCAAATAAGGGAAACCATGGGACCTATGTTTCTTTGGGCCTGGCTTACTTCACTTAATACAATTTTTCCAAGTCTTTCATTTCCTAACAAATGGGGCAATGTCATTTTTTCTGATGGAGACATAGACTTCCACTCTTTTCTAATGCTTAGAGTTCATTGTGGTAAGCTTCATTCTATACGATCCTATGCAATTAGTCATTGGGCTATTGTGATCCCCTGCTAGTTATTACAAATAAGGGAAACCATGAAATCTATATTTCTTTGGATTTGTCTTGCTTTGCTTAATATAATTTTTTTCCAGGTCTTTCCATTTCCTTTCCAATTCCACTCTTTCTGATGGAAGCATAGAACTCCATTGTGTGTGTGTGTGTTTGTGTGTGTGTGTGTGTGTGTGTGTATACCACATCTTCTTGATCCATTCATCTACTGAGGGATATCTGGGTTGGTTCCATATCTTAGCTATGGTAAGTAATATTTTCTTTCTCTTTTAGTTTTCTGTATACTTTGCCTTGTTTATACATGTATCTGATCCATGGAAGGGACAGGGAATCACAGAAACAGCAGGACAAAGGATGATCAAATGCAACAATGATGAACTAAACACTAAACACTATGTTGGAAATGAATTTTACAACCTGGGGGCAGGGTGTGGGGGGTGGTAAGCAAGAGAAAGTGAGGGAGGGGCAACAGGGTTTAACAAGAAATATATTCATTAACTTACTTATGTAATCCTCCTGTTCATCACCTTTACAATATAAAAGCAAATCTTAGCAAAACGAAGATAAATAAATAAAGCAAAAAACCAAGGGCTCAGTAGCTATGTGCATATGATCATCTAAAATGATGCTTATCAAAATGAACTCCAAGGAATGGAAACAAAAGGTTTTCTATTTTACTTTTTGAGATTATTTCCTCCCTCTCCACTTGAGTTTTTCTCCTTTTGTTGCTATTTTCAATTTCTGTAATTTTGGTCTTTTTGGGGGGGGGGTTGGTCGTGGGGCTTGAAATCCGGCTGGGCACTGTCCCTCACAGCTCTTTCGCTCCAGACTAGCACTCTACCACTTGAGCCACAGCGCCACTTCTGTTTTTCTGGTGGTTAATTGGAGATAAGAGTCGCATGGACTTTCCTGCTGGGGCTGGATTTGAACCGAGATCCTCTGATTTCAGCTTCCTGAGTAGTAGGATTACAGGCATGAGCCACCGACGCCCAGCTAACTTTTGTATGTAAGTTTAACTGACTTGGGAAGGGGAAGGGAAGCACAGAAATGGTAGGACAAAGGGTGAATGAATTCAGCAGTGATATTCATAAGACACTATGTTGCAAATGAACTTTACAACTTTGGGTGGGGAGGGGAACTGGGAGAAAATGAGGGAGAGGGTGACACTCTTAGCAAGAAATATAATCAATACCTGACTTATGTAACTATAACCCCTCTGTACCTCACCTTTACAATAAAAATTTTAAAGCACAAAAATAAAGCTATCTAAATTAAACAATAACAACAACCAGAATCTTTCCTACTTCTTCTGTAATCTAAGTATCCACAGAGGCCACTGTCATTTAGTATGCCAGTATCACAGAACAATCTCTACATTTGGGGAATAAACCAGCAACTGGCTCTTTCTCAGTTAGTTGGTACCAAATCCCTTCACTGGCAAGCAAACCACACCATATTCTCTTTAGATGTTGCTCCTTTCACCAAACCCCACTCAGGAGGGGTTTGCTGTACTTTATATGTTAATAGAGCATATAAGTGGATATTTAAGTCAGCATGAGGACAAACTTTTTTTTTAATAAGCTTTTTTCCCCCTACTGACAATTATTCTACCTTGGCATGTCTTTTGCCAATTTTTCAACATTTTTCTTTTTGAAGAAATTGCAAGTCAACCCTCAAATTTTAATTATATCATGAACTCATTCATAAATCCCAAAGGAAATTATCTTCAATGAAGAAGTACTTGAGACCAGGAGCCAGTGGCTCAGGCTTGTAATCCTAGCTATTCAGGTGGCTGTGATCTGAGAATCAAGGTTCAAAGTCAGCCAGGGCAGAAAAGTCCTTATAAGTCTCTTATCTCCAATTAACCACTCAAAAACTGGAAGTGGTAATATGGCTCAAGTGGTAGAGCACTAGCCTTGAGCATAAAGAAGCTCCAGGACAGTGGCCAGGCCCTGAGTTCAAGCCCCATGACCAACACACACACACACACACACGAAAAACCTTGCAGCAGAATCATTTTTTTAACCTAAATATCATGGGCCACACTATTAAGCCTGTCCAACCCTTGCTTAAAACAATCTTATTTTCTTTGCTTCTCACATAACACAACCCAGCCCTACACAGTGGGCCATGAAGTGTTCTCGTTGGCTAAATTTGCACTTGCCTTCCAGGTTTACATCCTTCCTCTTCTTACATGACCTGGCTCGGCCTGACATAGATAATGCACTTCTGTTCCCCGAGCACACGATGCTTTTCCACCCTTGACTTCCATTCTCCTTTCTACAACTCTCTTGTTCCCCAAAGCCATTCCTTTTATCCTGACTGCTGAACTTCTCAAGGCTCAAAATTGAATTCTGAAGACATGTCCTCAGGAAGGCCTCCCTGGACCCCCCCCCCATCATCCATCTCCTCTACAACTCCTACAGAAATAAGTGGCGTAATAGTCTGTCATGATTTGTTGACATAACCACTCTGACCTCAATAAGACCGTGAACTTCTGGAGAAGAGGGAATTTATCTGATTCATCTCAGGCTGTCCAACACTAGCCACACAGCAGACATTTAATAAATATTTGTGTAACATATGGTTGTAACTGCTTTCTGCGAAAAGTTTAACCCAAAGTCCAGATGTTGGCCTTCCTGTACTTCTCAATCACTTGTAAACTATACCTCCAAAATGTTTCTTCATCATATTTTCTCTACTGGGAAAACAGATTGTTTTCCAGTATGCACTTTTCCAGAAGAAGAACATCGGTATTATAAGACAGAAGAAAATTAAAATATGTCTCATTAAGTTTACACACACATACACACACATGCCCACACTGAACCTCTGGTATGGTCTGCATTTTGTGGGTTAAGGAATGGTCATTTGTAGCAAAATAAATATGGCAACCTATATAAAAGCCCAATAATTGGCACGCTTTAACTAGGTTGCTAATACCATTAATTTACTCTGTAATAGGGAAAAATATTTTGCCACCCAAAATTACTTTTATTTAGCTTAAAGAAGTGTGTTTTTATACTCTGTAAGGTCCTTGTATGACAGATTCATTTTCATTTAGGGATAAGCAGATGTAAAAGGAAGAAGTATGCATTCACTGGTTTTGATGTATACTTATAATGATAGATTCTCAAGACTTTCCCTGCCAACAGCTCAATCAAAACAACGCAGAACAGCTCTCTTGTCAACATTTTCTCCATTTTTCATGATTGGCATATTTTGCTTTTATCACAAGAGAAAAATTATATATACTATGGCAAACAGAGAGAAGGAGCAAATTAGTCAATTAAAATTTTAGTCACCTGACTGTTCTTTTCTGTTTTAGGTGATTCTACTTTCTCACACAATTACATTTGCTGGCCTCTAATAAATTATTCAGAGATATTCATCTGCTTTTCATACTTTGGTGTTCAAATATAAGTTCCATAAATCAAATGTTACAATATTTATCCCATTTTAATTACCTGAAATGTCATTAATGCCATCATGACTAAAAATGAATATTAAAAATTTAAGAAGATAAGCAAATTAATTAAATTGCTTGGTCAAATATAACTCTGATAGAGATGAAACTTGCAGAAGATCATTCATTCAGCTTACATATTGGATCTGGCCTTGTTTGAGGAAATATGAACAGAGTATTTTTGTTTTTATACACTTGTAGATACCATAAATTAAAAAGGAATCTCAATGAGCCCAAGAGAGGTTGCACCTCCCAAATACAACAGACAAATATACACGTGGAAGTGATGAAACAAGATGAAGGAAAACTTGGATCTGAGCACACCAGCATTTAAATGGAAGATGTTTCATCTTCTTGACAATTGAGCCTTCTAAGATACACTAAAACACTTACACAAACACTCGCCAAAGTACTCAGCTGACTGAACCATTTACAGTCTCTGAGTGACACGTCAGTAGATTCTCAAAAACCTTCTTTAAACCTCTCTTCAAATACAACAGGCTTTGCATACAGATTTGAAGATCAATTCAAGATATGGGGAAGAAATGGATTAAGGGGCTCTTCCAGAGATAACAATTGTATACGTTAAAATGAGTCCTTTCTTTTTCCCATCTGGAGTCTAGCTGACTAAATTTTGAAACCAGGAGTTCTGTTTATATGCAGCATACCTAATGAGTTGTCTCTGGGACTAAATAACATGGCATGAGGCAGTAATTGTCTCTATGCTCTGCTTCCCGAGGTCTGGGAGGAATCCTTTAACAGGAACTTATCTAACGTTGAAACTCGGTGAAGGGTGAATATGATAGCTAGAAGCCTTCTCTACCACTTTGAACTTGACACTTGGGTGAAGTACATTGTCTGCATCGATAGAATATTTTTTTCCTTTAAATCAAAGCTTTCTCGGCACCAGTAAGCTTTGACCAAGAAGGACAATTCTGGGCATTGGCATCAAGGGTCTTTCCTGTGATACACCCTGAACCCAGATCAATACTGGCGCATATGATCAGAAACATGAGGGGAAAAAAAAATCTAAGCACACATATCGAACAGACTAACAAGAGAACAAAGTGCTTTCCTTGGAACTAGTTGTATATCTAAAGTCTGACCATGAGTTCTCTTTCATCTAAATTATCAAATAGTTGGCCACCTGGTCTGTCTTTGAGAGAGTCTTCTTAGTCTGGATTTTGCATAACTGAAATTTTGTGAGCAAAAGCATAAAAGAGGCACTGAGCACTGGTGGCTCATGACTATAATCTTAGCTACTCAGGTGGCTGAGATCTGAGGATCATGGTTAGAAACCAGCCTGGGCAGGAAAGTCTGTGAGACTTTTATCTCCAATTAACCATAAGAAACTGATCTGTGGATCAGAGTGGTTAAGTGCTAGCCTGGAGGAAAAGAGCCCAGGGACAGCACCCAAGCCCTAAATATAAGACCCATCTCCACCTGCCCTCCCCCAAAAGAAGAGAATTTTAAAAAGAGGTTTATTGAAGACACATTCTGTTGACACAAAATGTTAGATTGAGCTCTGCGTTAGTTAGCCCCACGGTGTTATAAGACAACCAGAGAAAGACAAATATTAAATCAACTTAAGTATTTCCCTTATGAGATTTCTCAGACCCTTTCCTTGTCTATAAAAGCCTGTGAGAAACAGGCCACTCAGTCTGGAGAGTCAAATGATATAGGTTTGTACTGTGGATTTCTTACCTATGAGTTGTCTGACTTCTGATATATTAAGTCAATATCTTGACTTTCTACATTCTCATTTATGCAGCTTGTTTATGTATATTTTTAGGGTTAAATGGATTTCTGTTCAAAAAAATGCTCAGCACACTGCCAGACAGTTGTTACTGTTCAGCAAATATTCTTTGCTGGAAGCTCTCCTCCTTGAGCAAGAGACTAATGAGGAAGAGAAAGGTATTGGCAAGGAAACTAAAGCAAATTCTTGGAAATGTCACCACTGTTTTGAATGTGATTCCTGACTCCCCAGAAGTTCTCAGCATCCAAGGTAAGAAAGTTCTTCACACTCTTCCCTCCCGAGCAACATACTTCTCACAGTCAGAAACTGTTTCCAAGCCCCTTAGTCACTTCTTGTTTTAATCTTCATTCCTGATCTTTTCAACCTGGCACACAGACCTACCACCATTTCCGTTCTTTCCCCTATTAGGCAAAAATGTACAAACAATGCCGTTGATGGCAGGTAAATGGGATGTATAAATTGTAGTGCTTCTATGAATGGAACAGTAAATTCAGGTTTCAAATATTTCGTCTCTAACCTGCACTCCAAATCACCTGCTGTTTTTAATCTGTGCACAGTGTCATTACACTGATAAAACATGAAGGTTCTTCACAATAATGGTCTTCGGGGCACCAGTTTGGGAATGCAAATGGAATGCTGATGGTGATGATGGAGAGCAATGAAAGGGATGCGCAAAATCGGGTGCTAAAAGGGAAAAAAGGGGAGGAGAAATAGCCCCTGCTAGGCTAATAGTACCCCTCCCCTACGACCAACATGGTATTTGCCTAAAAGGACAAACTGTTAACAGGGGAAAATGAGCAATACATAATCACAGCTCCTGCATGTTAAAATGCTGGATAAAAGGAAGCACTATAGCAAGTAACTAGAATATTCTGCCGCACGGTGATGTCTGGATAGATGCTTGGCCTCCCTCCTGTGCTGAGGGAGCTGTTCTAGTACGTACTATCTGCAGTGATGTACCATCGTCACAGACTCCAAAGCAACAAGTCAACCAACCATGTGCTCACACTGCCAAACTTTTCTTTTATATATGGCTGGTTATCTCGGTGTTTTGTTACACTAACAGAAAAACGATTGACACAACACTACTAAAATTGCCTGTGCTTTCCCACTGTATATAATTTTGCTGGATGTATTTTTGGAACCCCTGGGAGTCCATACTCTATGCCTTCTATTCTGTGTTAAAGACCCACTCTTCAGATATTTTCCAGAAAAAAAATAAATAGGAGGGCTGGGAAGGTGGCTCAGTGGTAGAGCGCTTGCCTTGCATGCCTGAGGCCCTGGGTTCGATTCCTCAGCACCACATAAGCAAAAAGAAAAAAAGCCGGAAGTGGCGCTGTGGCTCAAGTAGTAGAGCACTAGCCTTGAGATGAAGAGTTCAGGCCCTATGACCGGACCCCAAAAAAAAAAAATAGATAGGAAAACTAAAGAATGCTTTGTTTCTGATAACCCTGGCTCTAAATGTGTAAGAACCATCAATAGTCAAGGTCAAATAAAACAGGTGAGATGATCCCTGAGGTTTTATAAAGCTTCTCTTTCACAATATTTAAGATAAACTTTTTTAAAAAAATTATCATAAAGGAATTTATTTAAAGACCCTAAGTTTTTGCTTCCCTGTTCAAATGACAAAACAACAATCCTTCTTGCCTTCTTTCTTTTTCAGTATTGGAATCTGAACTGACGGCTTGCATGTGGTAGGTTGGCACTCTATCATTTGAGCTTCACCTCCGGCCTTGCTTTTTGCTGGTATTTTTGGAGATGAAATCTAGCCAACTTATCTGCCGGGCTCATCTCAAACCATTATCCTCCAGATCTCAGTCCTCCAGTGGCTAGGATTACAGGCTTAAGCCACTGGCCCCTCTCTTGTCTTGTCATCTTTTTAAGACAGAGTCCCACGGTCCAAACCCCTGGGTTCAAGCCGGCCTCGTGCCTCAGATGCGCATGTAGCAGAGATTCCAGATACACACCACTGTGGCTAGTCTCCCTGTGATCTCATAAGCCCCCAATGTCAGTTGCATTGTCTCCCTGCAAACCTGCAGCCACGGAGTTCTAGGATCCTGAGATTATTATAGTTGTGCCTTCGACATCTAGTATTTTGGCACCTCTATGCATCAGAAGAGCAGTTCAATTCACAGACTTGTCGTGAGGTAACCACCAATACTGTTCAACACAACTGTATTAGGATTAATGACATGTAAAATATTTAACTATTACTATGAATACTGTTCCCCTTTTAGAGAGGAAGATCAAGGCCAAGCAGTTAATCTTTTAATCTCATTCTTTTACATTTTTCTCAAGCGATCTTTGTTAAAACTAAGAGATGAAAGTTGAAATGAAAAGCATGAGTCTTAATATTGGGACATTTCAATATAATGACTATATTCAATATCATATATAGGCCTATGTTTCAGTGTAATCATATATAACAATAATACCAGAGACAGGATTAAAAACTGTATGATTATTTTTCTATTATAAGATACTCAAACTAATAAATAAAAATTTCTGAAAGAGGAATTGATTCAATAGGAAATAGGATCAAGATTCTGCATAGAAATAGGATTTTCAATATTTTTTTGGTTGGTCATGGTGCTTGAACTCTGGGCCTGGGCATTGTCCCTCAGCTCTTCAGCTCAAGGCAAGCACTCTACCACTTGAGCCACAGCACCACTTTCTGATTTTCAATATTTTAGTTCTTAATTTGATCTACCAATTCAGGATGAATGCAATAAAATTTCCCAATATATTCATCAAGCACTTGGAAAAGAATTCTAAATACCAAAAAAAAAGTTCTAAATACATGGAGATACAGAGAAGCCAAAATTGATAACGTAGTAATAACATAAAAATAACATGGAACAGACACCTAACAAGTTTCGTCCTATATATTTATGATACCATTAAGGAAAAATGCAGTACTAGCAATAGAGTAAATGAGAAGAAAAGAAAGAAGAGAAAGTCTAAGAAAATGCTGATCATGCATAATGTAAAAAGACAATAAAGATGGTGTTCTATGAATATTTCATAAGTAATATTTAGGAAATGGCTGACAAATGGGAGTTTGCATGATTTACAAAGAAAACAAATTGGTTACAGTATACAAATATTTAAAGAAGGAAAGACTAGATAATTCTGAGAGCAATTTGGGTGAGGCAAGTTGATGTCCTTTTATACAGTATGAGATCAGAGAAAAACTGGCATGAAAAGTGCCCTGAGTTTACTTAAGAGTGCAACATAATCTGGATTGAACAATCTCTAAAGCATTGGGAAATGTATGCAAGGTATGTTATGATATGACAGCATCATTAATGCATAAAGAAATTTATAAAATCAATTATTAACTGATAAGCATATAGTTTAAGAAAGGTACAAAAATATAAATAGCAACTGGGTACTGGTAGCTTGTTGCTGTAATCCTAGCTTCTTGGGACACTGAGATCTGAGGATCCCAGTTTGAAGACAAGTCGGGCAGGAAAACGACCAGAAGACTCTTATCTCCAATTAACCACTAGAAAACTGGAAGTGAACATGTGGCTCAAAGTGAAAAAGCTTGGGGACACTGCCCAGTCCCTGAATTCAAGCCCCATGGTTGACTAAATAAATAAATAATACAAATAGTCATTTCAAGAAAGTAAAATGAGAAATGAGCAATCCTCACTGACAATTAGCTTTTACTAATGACTAAAGGAACTGGAATTCTAATATACTACTATATTTCACACTTATCAGATATCATTTGACATTGGTTTATATATTAGAAAATGGATAAAACTTACTTTGATAAAGATATTATAAATTGGTGTACAATTTCCAATAGACAGTGTGTCCATTATGTATCATAGGCTTTTTATCTAATGTTTCCACTCTAGGAATCTGTCCTAAAGGACTAACTGGGTATCTGGCAAAAGGGGATGAAACCGAAGCACTTCCAAACAAGGTCAGCCAATGGCATAGAGTGTAAGTTAGGAAGAGTGTAAGTTGGAAAGAACTACACCAATAAATGCGTGCAGGAAAAAATATATCATATATTAAGTCAGAACAAAAGGGCATGCATTTTACATTCACATCTCTTGAAAGATAGTATATGGAAAAAAATGTTTAGAAGGTATACAAATTGCAGTGATTATTTCTTGGTAATACATTATCGTTATTTTAATCATTTAAAATCTTATTTCTGCTTATTTGTGTTTTGTAATTTTCCCACTAAGAATATGTATTAATAATGCAATAGAAGAAAATTATAAAGTTAGCTGCAAATATATTTTACTGTGATTATTATGGCTGTGATTAAGCTCGAAATTGAAGTCATTTATCCTATTCTGTTTGGAAAGACAAGACTTTTCCCATGATTACCAGACTGATGAGTTGGATTGTAGAATTTTCCTATCAATAAAGACTGAAAAGTATTCACTAGGAGGGATATGTAATTTATCTTTTGCTTATAACATGTTATATGAACAGGGCAGGACCCTCCAAACAGTTACTTAGAGGTAATGTGACCTTGGAAAAGTCACTGCTTCTTTTCTAATGTCTCATGTTCCTACCTCATTTAAAATTGGAATACAAATATACAGCATGCCTACCTTAACAGCGATTTAAAGAACCAGGTTAAACAAGAGCTCTGAAAGATTTTATAAACCAGTAAACAGTGAATAGATGAGAGTGCTTTTTGTATCCTTTATACATTTATTGTATCTGCAGATATGTCACATTCTAATATTTCAAAGCGAATGCATCTCAAAACCTGAGTGGACCAAAAAGCACCATTCTTGGTATTAACAAATAGCCCGAGATAGGATTCAATGTTGAAGAGCTATCCGCTGGCCTACTCTTTTACTGCCTGCTGAGTTACCTTTGAAGTTGTAGCTGTAGAATGGGAAAAAATACAAGTAAATAAAAGGCTAATGTGTATGAAGATGGCTATCCCTCTTATATTTCTAAAGACGCCGAATGCTTGGACCGAGTTTAGGCAAGCACAATAGTGATTATTTACATGGAATTATGGGAGTAAACACTCGTGAAGAAAGTCACTTGATGCTTTTACTCAGCATGATAGAAACCATTAACTCATGTTTTCTATGGAAAACTGTCTCAGCCGAGAAATTTGGTAACCCAGTAGGCTATTAATAGGATGCAGAATGTGATTACTCCTTTTGGATTACTTCAATATGTAATTACTTTTAGAAGCTAGTATTAAAAAAACTCTATTAAATGATAATTATGGAACTGTATTTGCTTTAAAGTTCTGTGATAGTTCTAAACATGAGAGTTGGGTTTTTTTTTGCAACTGTTTGTAGTTAGTGAAGTAATTTCTTGCCAAGCACTAGCAATTCTCTGCAAAGAAAAAAAATGTAACTGAACAGTCTCCTATAGGAGAGAGTAAAGGAGATAAATTATGTGGTGGATTGGTTCATCAATGGAAGTATAATCATGAAAATAGAGGTAGCATCCGCAAACTGTTGTGACAAGACAAAATACTTATAACACCTACAGAACAACATGTCTTAGCATCATGTTTCTGGAGGTTAATGATGACTACACATGACTATACACAGAAAAGAAGGTGGATCAGTTAATAAAGCCACAGGTGTCTGGTGTGAGAGGTTATCTCAGGATAATCAGTGATCTTGCTAGGAACAAAGACAGAAAAGGGACATTAAATATAATTCAGAAATTACATCAAGAGATAGATAAAAGTTTGCGTACAAATATTTGCAAAAAGAGATGATGAAAAGAGGAGTGGCATTTGAGATGCCCAGAGACTTCAGACAACAGAGCAAATCCTCTCATTATTGAAAAAGCCAGGCACATAGTGACATATATTCCTCTAGATAGTTTATCATCAGAGAACAGATATGAGCCTAGGCTTGAGCCACATGGCAGAGAGAAAACATAGTGTGAAACAGAAATTAAGATGAGAAGATGGAAGGTGCTCAGAGGGGAGGCAGGGGTCCTGATGAACTGAAATACAGATGTGAATGTATCTTAGAAAACCTTATGAAGTCTCTGTGTGTGCTACCCTTTTCAACTCAGCCTGGCACAGTCCCCAAATGCTCACCCACGTGGCAGAGTATTGGGAGATCCTAGATCACAAGAAATTTTGTATTACAGAGGTGTGACAGGAGAGGTATGCATACTGTGGGGTAAGAGCTACCATTCACCTTCGTCATTTACAGAGTTTCCTCTTGAAGGGGATGACCTATTCACATTAACCCATGCCAAGGGGTAAAAGAAAAATCCTAGCTAAAATACAAAATTAAAGAAGGCTGAATGACATTTCCATTATAAAGGATAGGGATCATTTACAAAATAATTTATAGAGCTCCTTTAACATGCATATTCCTACTCATAACTTTCTTCATATCCTGGCTCTTATGAACAAGTTCCCCGTAGAAAGCAAGGCTCTAGGAGACAAAAATCTTTGTCAAATACGTACGGCATTTTAGCTGGAAGTCTCATTGGATGGATGCTTGATTTGTAAGACAATGCATTACACGTTCTAGCCAGTTCAGGAAATAATGAAGTGTGTCAAAAACACATTCTCATCAAAAGCAAACATCATAGGGAGCCCTGCTCCGATTTCATGGGCAGCCACAGTGAAGTTAAGGCTGTAACACTGAGCCTCTCAATGTCTGGCTCTCCCGCAGAGGGATTTGGGGTAGGTTAATCAATGGTTCTGTGCCTCCTGTTCTTCCTCCATAAAATGGAAACAGCAACAATACTAATAATGTTTACCTATGTTGTTAAGGAAAGTAAGTGAACATAATGGGGAAGGATGTTGGTGTGAATGCTTGGAGCATAGCTACTGGAGATATGGTATTGATGACAGTCCTAGCTATGATGGAGAAAGTAGTAATCTTTATACTGCTTTTGATCCTATGAGCCTATTCTTAGTCACTGGAAAGACAGTATAGTAAACCTGCAATCCTGGGCAGGGCTAGCATGGGACTAATGAAAACCATCTGTACTCTGAACTTTCCGTTTTCAAGCTCAGCATTTCTCATTGGTCTGTATTTTCACAGTCTTCTATCATCATTAGTATATATGGCCAGTTTTCACCAAGGAAAAGTACTTAGAGCCAAACTGTGGCTGACAGTCAAAAGGCTAATTCTTTGTCCCTGGCTCTGGCTCTGCCACCAACATTGCCAGGGAGCTACATCATTCCAGGCTTACACATACACAGGCACACACACACACACACACACACGCACACACACGCACACACACACACACACACACACACGCACACACACACGCACACGCACGCAATCCACTTCCAATAATCTGCAAGTCTAGAGCCTTCTTCATAATAAAGTAAGAGGTGGAAATCACATTAAATTTTTCCACAGTTACAATGGATGTCACATGATTCTTTTCATGTCCTTCAGCCATTAAATCTGCACCCACCTTTAGGTCTGAATCTCTGCATCCAATCATACTGCATTACAACTATACTGGGAAAGAAAGGCCTGTGCTCAAAAGATTATATTCCCTTACAAAGTTCAGCTAATCTCTCTTACTGCTTTACTCGATATCAATATTCATAAAGCCATGCTTCCCCCTCAAGGGTTTATCAAGCTCTTAAAAAAGGAGAGAGAGATAAATACAGTTTTTTGCATATTGACCCTGTAAGCTGTTCCACTTTTTCCCCCCATTGCTTCATGAATATCAAAGCCATACAAAAATAAATAAATAAATTACAGGGAAATAAAATTAGACTCGCTTATTCCTATGTATCAAATGAGCTCAGAGAAGTGGCATTCTTATTTCCTGTTTATTCTTCAATGGGAAGGCATTATAAAGATTAGTGGAGAAATATCTGTTCTGTGCAATATGCAAGTCATCTGTCTTCCATATCTACTTCTCCGAATGAATAGGAGCCTTAATACTCACCTCGGTTATCTCTGACTGTGAAATTTGGATTGTGAATGATTTCAGGGGGCAGACTGAAGATAAATCTTGGTCCATTGGCTGTGTCATCCTTATCATCGGCACTAATTGTAACAATTGGCTGAAAGAGAAAGGTGGACCATAAGTATATCATGATGATGTCATTGCCATGATCATTTATTCAAAAATTCCTGGCTGGTTACCAAAAAAAAAGCCTGGTTTTAATGATGGAATCTAGCTTCTGAACGATACAGGAGTAGGGGTTCTCCTTGCACGGTGGGAATTATCTCCAAGTGATACTTTCCCAAGCAAACTCTGTTTCTAAATGGACTGCTTGTAGAACTAGGAAAGGAGAAAGCACCATTACCTGGTTGGAAAGTGGCTTGGTCTGGTCACTCTCACAGATGAAGCCTTCATAAGGGGCAGCAAACTTGGGAGCGTTATCGTTGACATCAAGGACTCTGATGGCCACTGGAACCTTGGCTTCCTGGTGTCTGTTGTCTGGAAGGAGAAAATGCAGATAGTGAACCCATGCCACCGCATAGGAACACACACATTGACCTAAGCTTGCTCTTGGGAATGGAAGGAAATATTTCAGTCACTCCGTTGGAAAGGCATGGTACCAAATGCTACCCACTTGTATATTTGATACGCTTTGGGAAGCGACTGAGTATTGAGGATTCTGACCAATTGGATGGGCTATTGCCTTGAAGGACACATAATAACATAGCTTTCTTGGGAATTGTGAAAACTAAGAAGTGGAGTCTCCTTGAAGGAAGGAGATCAACAGGAACAGGCTCTGAAAGATGTATCTTGTTCTCTGCTCCACTTTCTCTTTCTGCTTGCTATCTGCCAGGAAGTCTGCAGCTTCGTTTCCGTGGCTTGCTTTGGATGCCATGATGCTTTGCCATACCACCGGCACATAGCAAGGATGCAAGCAAGCTACCATAGGCTGAAACCTGAGGTGAAATATGTCTTCCCTCCTGTTAAGTGGTTCTTTCAAATACTTGTTACAGCAATGAAAAGAAAAAAAAAAGTGATGGATACAGGCACTATTGGCATAAAACCTATGGAAAAGCTGAAGACTGTTCAGTCTAAAAGAAGGATTTCAAGAATATATGTCAGTATTAGACCAGAAAATACTAAACTGCTTTGTCAATTCTGCTGGCCTTGATGCACAGCTTTGATTTTAAAGGGTTCAAGCAGAGCCTAATCCCCAGAGAGAGTCTACTTCAGTGGTTCTCAAAGTAGGATCCCTTAACATCACCTTATCTGACCTATTCTGCTTGTCTCAGACATACATTAGATATTGCAAATAAGGGAAACCATGGGACCTATGTTTCTTTGGGCTTGGCTTACTTCACTTAATGAATCCTAAGATATGTGTTCAAATGTTTTTTTTTTCTTTCATGCGATTGTTTCTAACGCATTTATAAGATTATTTCTTTGTTGCTTTGTATGTCCCTCCCCCACAGTATAACCCCTGCTCTCACTGTAAAAAAAAAAAGTAGGGTCCCCAAGATCAGCATCAAAGCCATCTGAGGAATTCTTGGACTTCATTCTTGAGCCCTGAAATGGGACCTAGAAATGTTTGCAATGCCAAGCCAACCATGAGATATCTGGAGTTCGTGACTCATGGACAAGTTCAAGAACTACTGGTCTATAGATAAACAGATCCCACAAGTTTTGCTTCTAAGGATGCTGTTTGGAGTTTAACCAGAGGATCATGAATTTAAAAACTGCTGAGGACTAACCGAGATCTTGCCAAGTATGTGTTTCATTCTGCGAAAGAAAATACAAACATTTGCACTTGCTTCTCTTTCTTCTTAGATAGGTCACTGAATATAAATTTCAAAGAATGAAAAGTATCTATAAGACTAAAATGTCTATCTCAGCTCTTTCATTTTCTAGACGATAAAGAGAGTCTAAAGGGATTACTATTCAGTAAAATAGAAACCAAAACCCTTATGAGAATACTTACGGATTTCTGCTGCAAAGACTGAGATGTTTAGCCAGGGCGTTTCTTCTCTATCTAGAGGCTTTGTAGTTTTAATAAAACCATCCTCTGGATTAATAGTGAAAAACCTGTCGAGGTCAGTATGACGATCAATGGAATACCTAAGCAGAATGCAAATGAAGCAATTAGACCAAGATATTCAGAGCAGCTTAATATCTGAATATTTTCTCCATGTAATATTTAAAGCACCTTTTTTCAATGAATCACTTGAATTAGGTCTTCCTTTTTTAATCAAATTTACTTCTTGAACTTTGAACATGAATCTTTTATAGAAATCATATTGCCACATTGGAATTCTGTATTCAGTACAATGAATGAAGCAACTCTTTAGCATATTTGATTGAGAAGCATAATCACATGTTGCATATTTCTCCATATTTACTACAATCACCCACCATCTGAATATTTATGAAATTGCATTTGGGAAGAAGCTCGCTTTGCTCCCAAACTACTCAGAAACTCACAAATGCAGAAAACCTTTACCGTTTTGTGGCACATTAAATATTAAACACTTTCAAGTTTATCCAAACTCATCATCAAAGATTATTTATAGCTCTTTAAAAATATCCATTTTCTCCTTATTTAATTAAAACATATTATCTATATTTTGGATGAATTGCTTCAGTTTCTTTAGTCATAGATATTCTTAGGTTGCTTGGTTTTGAAGCCTATGGTGAAAAATTCAAAACTGTGTTGGCCAGTAACTTTTGTAGCATTCTCTTCCTTTTTTTTAACCAAAAAAGGCTTTAACGGGCTTATTGAAGCCCATTAAATAGGTTATAACCACTCAACTATGCCAACTTCAAAGAGGAAAAAAAGCAAAGGTAGATCATTCATTCAGATAGCCTGCTTTGTTTCATAAAAGGGCAGTTTCCTAATTCTTAGAAATCTTCACTGTATTTCCCTAATTTTTTCAGAATGTATGCATTTGAAGGTGTTCATGGATCATCAGAAATATTAAAGAATATTATAGATATCAAGGACCATAAATATCACAGGGTATATTCTCCCAAATTTACAAATGCTGGAATTTACCAACAGCCTATGTCTAGTGTAGAGACTCCATTAGTAGAGCCAAGAGAGACTGCTCAGTGTCCAGTGAGCAGTACTTCACAGTACACACACAAACCATGGGGTGTCTGTGAGGTCCCCTGTGGGAATGGAATAGTGTGTCCCGTGCCTACTGTTCAACCTAAAAATGGCCAGGATAGAGTTTAGTATTTAGTTGGGATGACAGTAATATGAACCAAAAGTGCTAATAAATCAAGACGTTGTTCTGTAGTCTAAGCTTGTGGCTTTAAAATTTGGAAAGTTCTAGGTACAACTTTATGTTCTACTAACTCATTATTATTATTATTATTATTATTATTATTGGAAAGACGATTTAAGGTCTTTGAACCTCAGCATGCTTAGTTTATAAATTAGAATGGCAATAATCCTTAACTTCTGCATTATTTGTGAGAATGAAATAAAATAATAATATTTAAGATATTACCCTCATGTCTTACACACATCAAGGGACCCAACCTATAATATCTGCTTGTGTGTGTGTGTGTGTGTGTGCGCGCGCACACGCGCGTGTGTGTGCGTTGCTAGAAGCTCTCAGTTGTTGGAGAGTATCCTCCATCCTATAGCCAATGAGAAGTCATGGAATGCTGTCAAGGAGGGAAATAATTTATTATCTGAGTCATTACTAAGTAAGCATAGACAAGATGTTCTGAGCAAGTGAACTTGGAGGAAAGACCAGAGAAAATTTAAGGATCTTATATAGTCCTTAAAGCATAAAGAGGATAGGATAGTTTGATACCAGGGTGATAAGAGGACTGGAAAGTCATGATTTAAAAAAGAAAAGGAGGACTCAGCAGATATTTGGATGCCTAAGAAAGGTTGGGAGAGTCTTAGACATCTTCTGGCTTGAGTGTCTGAGTTGAAGACATGAAAAGAACGTTAATTTAGCAGAGAGGGACATGCTGAAATTCCTAAGACAGTAAAGACTTGACCCCATGGTAGGCAGAGGTATAATAATGAGCACATGAAGAGAGAAACAACTGGGTGAAAAATGCACAGCACTCAAGATGAGGAACACAGAATTAGAACCAGGAGATCAGACTACCGGCAGAGAATGTGGCACTTCATCTCAGTCACCTCAGTACACAAAGTACATTCCTACAATGCAGTGGACATACATGGAGAAGTCAAAGTGAAAAGCTGAGTTTTAGGGAAGCCCCAGCACCCGAACAGTGATCAAAGACTCAAGAGAGTACCAGAAATGGGGTCTTCTGGGGCATATACAATTGACTGTCAAGGAAACAAAGAGAATTATTTCAAGAAGTAAATAAAGTGCTAAACAAAAATGCATCAGAGGCTATAGAATCCAAGATACATACGACATATCCAAGCAGCTGAGAGTTGCGGTGATAGTGCAAGGCCTTACCTACTTGTCCAACTTTACCAAATACCTTCAAGAGGCAGAGCAGCCTCTGGGAATAAGAGGTCTGTGAATTAAAAACTCAAATGCCCTTTCACAATCTATCTGGCAATTCTAAGAACATGAACCAAAGGGGGTGGGGTGGGTAGCTGGTTCCAGTTCAATACTGAGCATCCGTAGATAATTATAGAATTGCAAATCTCCTACAGGCACAGAATAGCTACCACTGAAAACATGACCCAAATAACCAGTTGCAGTCATGGATCCTACTAGATAATGAATTGCAGAGGAAATGAATAGCTTTTCCATGAGTTTTTACGTCATTGTCCCTCTATAAAGGTCCTGATGCACATCAGCTCTCTAAATTACAGTTAATCCATTTAAAACTCATACTGGAAACATCTGTACATAGTTCCAAGGTGCAATGAGGGTCGCTGGTTTATTATATAAGGTTTCTTCCTACATGGAAATAATATAATAGTCCAATCTTTCTGGAGAAATATTTCCATTAGTTGCCAATGAGTTAAGGAATTAAAAGACCCGATTAGACCTAGAGTAGATTTGGGCTAAAATCCAGTTTCCAAAACTAGTCATGTGAGTTTATGGAAGTAATTTCATCCATTTGAACTCAGTCTTTACTTACTCCTAAAGCAGTCACAGCCTAAAACGCCATCTCTGATGAGTAACTTAAATAACTATATTAAACTCTAAACAGGATATGATGAAGGTCCCCAAAATATTGTAATTATCTTTCTCCAGAAATAAATATTGTCCAAAAATCTAACACAGAGATTCCTTCTATGCTACCATCATTTACTTTAATACAAATGGGCAAACTCAGTTGTTTATAATATTATTTTCATATTCAACTTTCTTTTTAATGTTTTCCTGATCATAGTGGCTCTGTAGTGAATTTAAAACTTTCTATTGTTACCTATCAATTGTATTGGTACAAGGATGTTTCCATAGGTGTTTCTTTGTGCAATGATCAAATCTAGGCTATTAGCATATCTATCATCTTAAACAGTCATCATTTCTTTGTAAGAAAAATGTTCAACTGCCTTATGTTATAGCTTTCTGGAATATAAAATACCTTATTGATTGGTATCAACCATATTTTCCTCCTTGCTACTGGTCTTAATTCTATCTCTGGAAAAATGTTTGTTTTGGAATTTTATAAGTATTTCCTTCCCAAAATATACTAGAAACCCCTAATATATGATTACTGAAGGTTTCCTGAATAGATATCTGAATAAGATGCCATCACTTTCTTCTACAATCACTCATATTTGTGAGCTTGATTTTCTAAGACAGGTGTTTCAATAAATGAGCATTAGAAATCTTCTAGAATAAATTATGTTCAGTGGAAAAATGCAGTGATGAACTAGAACAGAAGTCAACCCACCTTTTCTATTAAGGGCTGGTAAATATTTGAGGCTCTGCAGTACATAAAGCCTTTGCCTATACTACCCAGCTCTACCCTGGTAGCATTAGACCTGGCAGCTATAGGTAAATAAATCATGTGACCATCTTCTTTATCTTTTCTTTTTTTTTTCATGCCAATCCTGGGCCTTTAACTCAGGGCCCAACATCTGTCTTTGAGCAACTTTTGCTCAAAGCTAGTGCTCTCCTGTCTCTTGGTAGGTTAGTGGGAGATAAGAGTCTCACAGAATTTCCTGCCTGCCTGGGATGGCTTCAAACCACAATTCTCAGATCTCAGTCTCCTGAATAGCTAGGATTATAGCCGTGAGCTACCAGCACCCAATTTTTTTCTATAAAATTGTATTTTAAAAAAAAGGTGTTGAGAATAAAGTTGGAGGAATCACAGTTCTTGACTTCAAACTTAATATAAAGCCATAGTAATCAAAACTATGTGATAGTTTAATATGGACAGGCAGGCAGATGAGTGAAGTAAAATTGAGAGTCCAAAATAAAACCACATAGCAGTGGTCAACATTCAAGACCATTCAGATGAGAAGAACAGATTTCAATAAATAGTACTGAGATGGTTGAATATCTGCATGCACAAGTAAGAAGTGGAGTTCTCTCACTACATGTGAAAACCATTGTGAAATGCATCAAAGGCCATTTTCATTATTTATGCTTTGCCCTAGTTCCTAGGCCAGCGAATGGTTCTTTCGTCCAATATACATTGAGAAATCTGCTCCTTAGAGAAACTACAGCTTGAACAATCCTAACCAAAAATTTTAGTAACAGAGATGAAGTGCAGCTCCTATATTCTCAATCTTAATCCAACTTCCATTTCATTGGACCTCATTTTATCAGGTCCAATGATTTTGACGTGAGGAAAATGTGTTTTCTACATGGTTTTGCATCCAAACCCACTCATTCAAGTTTGTTTATTTTGTTGTTGTTGTTGTTGTTTGAAATTATATATCCCCATGTACCTTATTGGGCTGTTGGCAGCATCAGCATCTTTGGCATGAACTCTCCCAACCACTGTGCCAGCAGCTGCATTTTCTTGGACTTCGTGGATATAACTCGGGGCCAAGAACATGGGGGGCTCATCAGCATCTTCTACTGCAATCTTGACTGTCACGGTGTCTTTGAAAGGCCCGTTGCTGATGAACTTCGGGTCGATGTGCACGTTGGCAGCCTCTACCTTCAAGCTATACGCTCTTTTGGTTTCAAAATCTACGGGCTGGCAAGAATGAAGAAAAGATTGACACACAATGCCTCGAGAAGCTAATGCAAGAGAAAGAAAAGTTTCATGAGGCCAAGTAAATATTTCCTCAAGGAGAGAAAAATCAGGGGCTGGGAAGGTAGCTCAGTGGTAGAGTGCTTGTCTCGCATGCATGAGGCCCTGGGTTCGATTCCTCAGCACCACAGAAGCAGAAAAAAAAAGCCGAAAGTGATGCTGTGGCTCAAGTGGTAGAGTGTTCTCCTTGAGCTGAAGAGCTGAGGCCCAGAGTTCAACCCTCACGACTGACCAAAAAAGAGACAGACAAGACAGACAGAAAGAAAGAAATCAGTATCAATTAACATCCAATTACCTGAGCCATTTGGTCAGAAAAACAAAAGCAAAACCAGCCAGTTCAATCGCTGAGACATGGAATGTATTTAAGGGGTCATTTTTAGGATCCTAACAAGGAATGGCCACATTCACCTAAAATAAATTTCATATTCTCCAGTAATTCCCAGGTGGCTCAATTTGGTCACTTCAAGCCATCTAACAAAAGGCATTAAAATGCTACAAAAATAATTTTCTAGTCCATGCTGTAGAAAATGAAGACATTATGTAGCATATCCACAAATGTCACTCCAAGAACCAAGCACAGTCTCATTTGATATTGTCGAACATACACAGAACTCGCCTATTATAATCATATTTGCAGCTTCAATGTTTTGTAACTTTCTGACCACTGTGTTTCCCATCATCTGTAACTCTTACCAGCAGTATATGTGAGATTACTCAAGGGGGTTTATGGGTCCTCCAGGGAGGTGGAGCTATTAAATATCTTACTCATTGGCATCATTATTCCTTTCTCTGAATCCTGAACATCTGAAAATAGTGCTGATTTTAACATATCTGTTTTACTTCCCAATAGAGCTGTCTATGATTCTACTCTCTAGCTAAAATGAAAGGGCAGGGTTTTGTTGGCTGGCATTTATTTTTTAGGTTGCCTTCTATTAGTGGTAAGTGATGTTAGTGAAGCTCATTCTTCCTTCAGAGAAGAATGCAGAGATATGAAAAACATGGCCTGTTTTAAAAAAAAGTATAAGCAATACACATTCTACCTAGCTAGGAAAGAAACACTGAGAAATAAAACTGATTATAAGTAATCCTTCCTTCTCAACAAGAGGAAATTCAGAGAGTTAAGAAAGGGTGAGACACTGGGCAAATTCCAATGCCTAGGAAGTTTTCTAACTAACATTCTAGATGATGCCGAACTATCAAGTGTTTAGGGAAAGCTTGATACTTGAAGGCAAGCATCTGCCTGCCCTGTGGTTGTCATTTGCATAGCAAACACTGATTTTTGAATAGGCACCCTATTGTGAGGCTTAGATCTAACCTAAATCTGTACAGTTCCAAACCAGGGGTGGTCTCTTTCAGAAAGGTGAAACATAGTCAGCATCCTTTACACTTTATATCTTCCCATCTCTCACTCTGGAATCAGGGAACACAAGCTTTTCCTCAAAGTAAACCTCATCCCTGCCGCTGCATCACCCCAAGGGGGACCCAGCAGCTTCCTTATCCTTATTGTGTGTTCATGAACAGTGGGAAAGAATGATGTTTATAGATCTCTGAACCATCTGCAATTTCTCCGAATCTGTCATTACTAGACAGAACCCTGAGATAGGATCATGCAGAGAAGAGGTCATCTGTAACCAGAAAAAGGGGAGAAGTTCATTCCTTTCCTTTTGCTAGGGGAGGAACATCACAGAGGAATCCCCTGATTCTTGCCCATCTTTGTTGGCCTTTGTCTTCCCAAATGCCTGCAAACAACTCTCCCAAGTGATCTTCTACATCAATCCTTTTGGCTGAATGAGGAACAGGTCTGATGGTTGGCTGGATAACATTTACGAATGTGCTTTACCATTTACTCCCTTTCCTCTTTCCAAAAAGGAGTAGAGGTAGTTCCCCATGTGAACATTTATATCCATGTTATGAGTAGTTGGAATAAAGCTAAATGAGGCAACACACTGAATAAGCCATAAAAATCTTAATACCCCCTAGTTAACTAATCCCCACCTCTGAAAATTTTCCCTGAGGGATTAATTCAACAGAAAACCCAAACAAACAATATTCAAAAAATGCACAATATTTGTTCACTGTAATAGAGGGTTATATCTAATCTGGGGAAATGTATACACAAAACACCAAGTCCAACTGTGAGATTTTATTAAGGAAATAATGGTCCATCGATAGTTTGAGATGTTATGTAGTCATTAAAAATGATTATGTATATTATATAACAGCATGTAAAATGTTTATGATGTGACATTAAGTTAACAAATCTGATCACCCTATGATTACAAGCATGCCAAATATTAAGCACCCACATCTCTACACATGTGGACTCAGAATAGAAAGAAACATCAGATATAAAAATGGTTGTATGAAAATAAGGAGTACTTAAAATGTCTTATAATGCCCGTTTCATGCTGCTTCACATGTTTATTTGGCTGAAAATAAACAGCTTGGAAACTGTGCTGGGATTTCTCTGCAATAGATAGGATTCCCAGTTGGTTAAGGGTATTGCAGTAGACAGATTGGACTTGCATCCTCACAGCTAGCAATCTACCTAAAATGTTCGTCTCTAATTTACATTATCTTCAGCTAACCAATAGAGATTGGGTAAATACTCTGGGGCAAGATTTCTTTTCTCTTGTTCCCCCGTGAAATTCTGGACCAAGTCAGAACTCAAAAAACATTAGTTTTCAAATTAGTTAAAGAATGAATCAGTTTCTAATTATTTTTCTTTTGACTCTCCTTTGCTACGATCATACTACATCTTCTGCCTTGCTCGGTTCTTTGGAAGGTCTCCTTTGCATTGCAAACCACAGTTGTGCTATAAAGATCTCAAGTTCTAAAGACTAGATGCAATCTCATAGATGTAGCCTGTTTTCATGGATACCAGTCCTTCCAGAGTTCGCTTTTCTACCTTTTCTCTTCCCTCTATCTTTTCAAGCCCAACTGAATGATCAAGATTCAACTCAAGATGTACAGTTATTAATAGCCATACTCCTAGGACTTAATATTTATGAACACTGGATTTCAACGGGGGTGTGATATTTGCCTCCAATCATTCCAAAGATGTTCATGAATGACTAAAGCTATTTTTTTAATTAAAATAACTACTAGGGTAACTGACCCCTAGTGAGAAAAACCTAGATGACACCCAGAACAACCCTTAGAGCAAAGAAGGTCCCAGCTTGAAACTTCAACACTGACAAAGCGAGGAAAAGTCCTCGTATTTTAATTCTCTTCTCGCCACCACGTCCTGTTAAATGTTGATCTTCCTGTAGCCTGTACTTCTTCTCATGCACCTGAGCTTTACAGCTTTTACCAAGATCTTGTCTGACAAATAAAACATAAAACACGAGAACGCTGTAATTCTTTGTTGGCGAACAAAGTAAGAAATAAAAGAAAATACTATATTAACAGAATATCTTTTTTAAAAAAGAAAAGGATATCTCGAGTGTGGGAATACATGTGTATAATTCAAGCATTTGGGAGACTTAAGAACGAGGATCATGTGTTCAAGGCCAGCCTCCGTCACACACAACAGCAAAATCTTTAAAATACAAAAATACTTTCATGATTTCCCCATCCTGTTTGATATGATTCAACCACATGTAGTGATTTCCACAGGACTCATAGTTTTACTCTGCTGAACTTACTTTTGATTTTTTTTTGTCTTGGTGGACTTTTGGAACTTTATGCTATAAATTAAAGCAAATATTCTCTTGCAAATGAAGTATCCCCCTACATTGTATTAAACATACATGCCAGAGCTTTGTAGAAGACTGGTTCCTTGCCTATAAAAAAATGGAGAACTGGGGGAAAGTGCAAAAATTAATCATATGCAGAGAGCTCATTTGCCATATGTGAGTTCCATGGGGATGATTTAGGCATTTCAAGGGTTTAGCGACACGGTGCATGTTTATGCCCTGAATATACTGAACACAGGTGACAACCTTCACATTGCCAACTATCAAATTACTGCAGCATAGGGAGAATGGGAGGCAGGAAATGCTGATGTCAACGTTCATGTGTCAGTGTCAAGCAGGAGGGAGAGTAATATTAATTAACAAAGTAAGCTGACAGCTCCAGGCTGCCACACGGTTCACACAGCTACTTTTCAGAAGAGAAGTCAGAAGGAAAAAAAAAATACTTGATCCTTTTGTGGAGGCTGATTATACAGCTTCCTTGAGTTATTCCATTCATAGTGACTCATGGAGACTTTTCCAACTAGCTAAAAGGTTATCTCCAATCATCCCGCTCTCTCTTTCCATGCCTTGATTATGGCAGTCACCTCTTACTTTCTATTTGCTCTGTGTCTCCCACATATTTTCCGTCGATCCAACAAAATTCCCACTGTTGTAAAAGTTCAGCTTCCTATGACCCCATCACCATCCTCCCAGGATCTGCTTTCTCCCATCCCAGCCTTAACCCCTCTCCAGCTACTGGCCTCTTTATTGATTCTGCAAATTAAATCTTTATCCGTGTTGGAGTCCAATCTTCCCATCACCCCAAGAAACTTAATATTCATGCGATAAATCCAAGTAGAAAATGAAGGCTTGATTAAAACCCAGGTAATCCCATCATTGAATTCACTTTTAACACTCCATTCACTGTGAGTATGGACAGAGTTGAATTCTCAATTGGGGAAAAGCATTTTAGAATCTACTACAACTGTTCCTTCACTTGAAAGAGAATCTTACCTGACTTTCTTTTATGAGACCTTTGTGGCTGAATCATTTTCCAAGTGTCTTAAGAAGAAATGTGTTCCAAAATTTAATAGTTCTGAAGTTCACACCTGTGTGTGACTCTGAGCAGGTCAAACTACTGAATTTGTTTATGGCTCTATCACCTAACTAATTTGTTCCTTGGGACAATATTAAACACTTCTATGATTGTTTTTCATACTAAAAATAAATGAGATATCTGTAAGAGGTTCAGGCTAAATTGCATTATAATGTTGAGTAACAGATTTACAAACCCAAACAGAAGCGGTTAACACCTCTTTGCAATGAATTAATATAAGGGACATGTTTCTAATGACAGCTGACTACTGTGGAAGGTCCAATGTCACTGTTAACCTAGATCCAATTTTGAAAGAAAAAACAAGAGGCCTGTTTCAAATTCCACCAGAGTTCCATCACTGCAAGGAACCTTGGATGTTTGAAATAAGTTTTGAACAGCCTGAATTAACAGATTCCATTTGGCAGAACTAAAGAGGCTCAGGGCTACTTCTCCCAAGTCTACTCTAATCTAGTTCTACCAGAGAACTGTGTCCAAACATAGAACTAGCCAACAATCTCAGACAGGCATCATCACTACTTTAATCAGCAGAAACAGAAAGAAAATACACTTCTGTTATCTCCAAGTGCTCAGAACTGCGCTGCAAAATGAAGTCAGTGCCCAATTGCCCATAGTTTCTTTTCTTAACTTTCATCCTGTCCCCTGCCTGGTTGTCCGGGAAAAGCAAGTCACAGAAAATAGCAGAGACATGTTCAATTCCTCCTCCAAATTCACCTTTTTGAGCTTCACCACACCCTCCTGGGTTTCATAGTCTGTCGTGATTTCAAACAGCTCCATGCCATCTCCATCCACAATATTGTACGTGACTAAGCCATTTTCTCCGATGTCTGGGTCTTTAGCTTTGACTCTCCCAACTTCCTCTCCAGGGACTGCTGCCTCTGACACAGACATCTGGTACACACCTGGAAGAAGAGGAAGAGTTGGAAGAAAGAGGAGAAAAAGATGACATCCTTTTTTTATTATTATTATTTTGCAGCTGTAAACTTCCAAGTTTGTTTGTTTTTTCACTGAATCCCAATAAATTTCTCCAAGGATTTGAAATGGACTTTTCTATTGATTAAAAACATGAAAGAAGTGGAAGATAGATTAAAAATAAGAAACTGCAGGTGGCCTGATTACTAAGAGGTTCTGTTCTGTATAGGATGATGAAATAATTGGTGAAATATGAACTGAGGGGGTCCTTGCTCACATAGAAGGAACAATGCTTGTTACAGTCCTTAACTTAGACAATGATTAAAAACCAGCACCACTTAAACATATTCAAAGGGCTGGGTTACCATGCTTTAAAGATGGTCAGTAAGTTAATTTCAGGGGACAGCAATGGCATTGTGAAGGCCAAGGGAAAAACAAAACAAAACACTCTCTGTTTAAAAACAATTGAGGGGATCCATACTTATTTTAAAATCCAGTGTTTTATTTTACCTCTCAAGGTTATATCTGTCCCAACTCTCAGGCTCTCTTCTTAATCTCCTTCAACACCAGCTCAAGTACAACATTCTCTGTAAGCTTTCCTAACAGGTAACCTTTCCACATTCATATTTGCTTACTGTGTCTTAGGAATTTAGTATGTGTCAGGCACTGTCCTAACCCCCAAGAGACTTTAGAGTAAGCAAAACAGTCAAGATTTCTCTTTTAAAGAAGCACAGAAGAAGGAAAGAAAACCACGTGTGTGTGTGTGTGTGTGTGTGTGTGTGTGTGTGTGTGTGTGTGTATTCACTCTGATGTCATCACTAGGAAACCAAAAAATAAATTTCATTAAGAGATGTTAGATAATGAGAGAGTATGTGTTGGTTATATGTAAGTATACGATTGTGTGGGTCTGCTGGTAGATGTCTGACTCAGTGTCTAAGTTGTGTATATGTGAATATGTATGAATATGATGTAAAGAGTTTATCTATGACCATATAAGATATATGTGTGTGTGTTTGTGGATGTGGATGAATATGAGTGTAAACATATCTTCTGCTAAATATACATAGAAGGAGAAGAAGGAAGATTCATTTAATAGAGCCTGATGAGAGAAGACATCACATTCTACTGAAGAGAAAGAAAGAATGGGACAAGTGTGAATATCTAGGGAATAAAACATCACAGGCCAGGAAACAACAAACGTAAAGATTGCTGAGGTGTGGCATTGTGATTATATATAGAATAGCAAGAACAAAACTGTGGCAAGTGTGCTGTCTGGTAACAGAAAAGCGTAGGTCGAAAGTTGGGGAGTTGTGGCAGAAGCAAAAGACATTGAAAAGAGTTGGTGTGGGAGGGAAAGCCCAAATCTAACATTTTTCCTGTCATTATCTTGGCATTTTCAGGATCCTCAGTCTGAAACACACCACGCAGATGCAGCACGTGGAAACCTTGCCCCTCCTACTAAGCTAAGTGACCTCTTCAGCATTAGTTTCCTCTTATATGACTTTTGTCAGTTGTAGCACTCCTTCGGTGTTCATATTATTTGGCTTTGGGTATCTCCTCTTTGGACTTGAATTCGAGGTAATCTTAGACTTTCAGCTGGAAGGCACGGTGGGACAATCTCTCTGTAGACAATTACCAACATACAGAAAGATTACTGTTGTTGGGACTGTTATTTCTATCTTGGTTTTGTCCTTCACAAGGATAATAGAAAGAGCTCCTAAAATTGTAGACATTTCGCTTGAAGGCTGGATGAAATAGGCATGGGTTAAGAGAAGATGAGTCCTTATATGTGGCAGGGTTGAACACTGAAAGCCAAGCCAAACTACTTACTCTGTGGAAACTTTGGTGGGTTGTCATTGACATCTGTGAGTGTGATCGTCACTTTGGTTGTCCCTGAGAGTCCTCCCATGTGCCCACCCATGTCCTTGGCCTGAATCACCACGTGGTACTCCTCCTTGGCTTCCCTGTCCATATTGGGAAGGGCTGTCCTGATGATACCTGCATACGGGAGCAGAAAATATCACCAATATTCACTTATAAGAACACTACCATGCTGGGCACCATGGCTCACACCCATATCCTAGCTCTTCAGGAGGCTGAGATCTGAGGATCACAATTCAAAGTCAGCCCCAGTAGGAAAGTCTGTGAGACCCTGAAAGACCAGCAAAAAGACAGAAGTGGAGCTGTTGCTCAAGTAATAGAGCACGAGCCTTGAGCAACAGAGCTCAGGGAAAGCACCCAGGCCATGAGTTCAAGCTCTAGTACTGGCACAAATCAAACACACACACACACACACACACACACACACACACACACACACACACACACACAGCACACAGCACACAGCACACTACCATAAGGAAGATGTCTTAAGTACTACAGAAGAAAAAAAAAAGTCTTTCGCCTTCAAAAACATCATTTCAACAATTGCAACCTAAAACAGCTATTCTTGAATAACCACAGCATTTTCAAGCAAAATCATACAAGTTTCACAGGCAACAATTTTCTTTTATTTGTTTCTCTGAACATTCAAGTAAAAAAACCTCAAAAAATGCAACAATAACAACAAAAAAATCCTGGAGATTGAGATATTTGAGTGCCCAATGTATGAATAGCTATGATTTACTATTTTTTGGATTTCTTTTAGAAATCTATCCTATATGCAATTATTAGAAATATATCTATAGTTCATATGAATTATAAATTAGAGAGACATATTTTGTGCAGTAAATTTAAAAGCTACTATTAATATTTGAAAGAGTGATCCAATATGGGTTAGAAATATGTACAATGCTTACATAAATACCATCAGTTAATACTAATAACAATAATAAATTCACGATTGACTATTATTATCTTTAAGTAGTTGTACAAAGGAGTTGTCATATAACAAAGCAATTTATGAATAAAATGCATCTTGTTCCTGGAATATGATTCTTGAAAACTGCTCATTCAAATCTCTGGGGTATGTATGAAAGTATTTTCTCTGTCTCTCACTGTATCTCCTCTCTCTGTGTATAGATACAATAGAATTTGCACTAGATACATTAGTCCTTATTGTTTTCCTCCCATTGTTGATTTTGAGGAAGATACTGAAACTCAATGGACTTTATTTTCCTTATCTGTTAAATAATTTGTAGGTTCAAATGATAGTGATTAACCATGAATCTTTGAGACAATAAACAATAATAATACTCCAACTGTTAACATCTCAAGAACCTAGATGATCTTTATATTCCTTTATCATTGCCTGTGACGAAACCATAGTAGATGACTGAGTAACTCCATAAATTGTGGTCTGGAATAGTGTGACTATAATCAAATGTATTCCTGCATGAAAAACTTAAAGGTAAATCAACAAAATACTATATATATACATGAATATACAAATTTCAGTGTTAACCTAAGTATAGATTCTTTGTAATTATCTTTTTAAAAAGATGCCATTTCTTGAGATAATTTAAATGAGCACATTTACAGAATGTTAGTGTTTATTCCACTTGAGAATCAAAGTTGGCTTAAAATGAAGTGAAATATTTTGGTTTGTGTTGTTATTTTATTCAATTTGGGGGAGGGCAGGAATGGGGGTTGGGCATCTCTCTTCATTTTCTAAACTTCTTTTGGATGCCAATGTCCACTGAGAATCTGCCAGCTCAGCAGGAGAGATTAGGAGTGGGCTGTTTTTCAAAACCTCCCAAATATTAACACCTCCCATTTAGACCATGTCCAGTGGTATATGATTTGAGAGCTAACTGATTATCTCAGGCTGCGAGCTCTAATTCTGTTCATTTTGGAGACCCACAGTTCAAGACTTTTCTGCATGTTACAAGTATGTGTCATTATTACATCGTGACTTATGGACAGAAGTGCTAATAAACCATCTTCACACCATGTCAACTCTGTGCCCAACAGAGACACAAATTGTCTAATCGTTACCCTGATAATCTAAGGTGACCCTCTTCATACCCTTTTCCTATTTGAGGAAACTGAGGGTCAAGAGGTTTAATGAGCAGGCAATGAGGTTGCCAATTCAGAAATCACTGTGACAATAACATTCTCTAGTACCTGTCTGTGCCTCCACTGAGAAGTAGGGCTGACCTTCCAAGATGCTGTACACTAACTTGGCACTATTTCCATAGGTGGGATCGTCTGCGTCAGAAGCTGTCACCTGGATTACAGATGTCCCTGAAAAAGAGGATTGACTCATGAGTGACACTCTACCGGCTTTTCAAAGTTTGCAATGTCTCATTTTAAAAGAAGGGCAGCATCTCAATTATTCACTACTGTCTGAGATTTTCTTTTATCATTTTTATTTTTTATTATCTTTAAAAAGTTGTGTAAAGGATTCCAACTCAACATGTCAGTTTATGAGTATAATACATCTTGATCAAGTTCCTTCTTTTGTCCTTCATCTCCTCCTCTCAGACCCACTCCTATTTTCCTATACTTGAGGTACAAAACACCCATCCATCTTCTCTTTTGTTTTCTGTCTCTTTCTGATGACTTGCAGTTTAAAACTAAGCTTTCTGTCTTCTTAACCTATCCCACTATGCTGGGTTTCAATAATAATAGGAACATTATTGCCAAAACATTCTACGACCTATGCAATAGAAATGTTCAGTATGTCAAATAATTAAATAAAATCTTCCCAGAGAGTATAATAAATGATAATTAATGATGAATTGGTTTTCATGAAAAGGACAGAGTGCAATCTTCCATCTGCAGTAAAGCAATAAATATATCTTTTTATTGTTGCTTTGCATGCAATAAAATTGCTGATAATAGTATATTTTAATTAATTTATGGCTATAAATATTGTGTAGAATGTTGTTCCCTACTGGCAAGACAATTACCTCTTCCCACCTCTAATGGCTCTGGAAGCCATGTAGCAGGAACCATCAGCAAACACCCAGTGAGAACTAAGGCAAGCAATTGTGGGTCCAAAGGAAAGAACACCAGGGAATTGAAAGAGAATGGGATTCCATTTACTCAAAAACAAAAACAAAAACAAACATTTTTGTTCCTTACTGGTCACAAGTAACAAGAATCTGGGCAGAGCATGTAGGGTCTCACAGTGAGGAGAAACGAACTGAAAAGAAAATGGGCAATTATCTAGCTTTCTAGCATTATCTGGCTTTCTAGCCTTATCTAGCTTTCTAGCATTATCTAGCCTTGCTTTGGGTCACATTCTATGTACACGCCAGGATTTGTCTACTGGGCATTTTTTTACAGCTATTTTACTTGTGGGAAATCTGATGTGAGAGATATATGGCATTTTGCAATTGCTTTCACAAAGTTGTTTATTACCAAGGTCAGCACTCTAATCCTGATCCAGGGAAGTGATGAAACCCAAATTCCTTCAGTGACATTTTCAGCACGGAAGTAAGTTTGTAAAGTAGCCCTTACTTTCCAGAGTTGTCAGAGGATTTCATTTGATACACAAGCTAATCTCACTCTTTTCTAACTACTCCTCTGCAATTCATCATCTGGTGTAAACTATCCTTTCTGAGTGCTTCCCACAGGAGGAGATGGAGATGTACAAGCAAGTAAAAAAAAATGTGACATGACTAAGGAAATTGTTCATTTATTTGTGTTTAATTTACATCAAGCGCTTAACCACTCCCATATTTTCCATCTGTTTGGTTTAACCTTCACCATAGTCCATGACCCTGATTCCATAGATGACTATACGACATCTTAGAAAGGTGGAAGAACAGACTGGCCACATGTGGTTGGTCAGTGATACAGCAATGATTCAGTCCCAGTGTTGTCTGGGAACAAAGACTACACGTTCATAATCTGTGATAGGAAGTCTAGCTGCTGTCCCTAAACATCCAAAAGCCCCAGAAATAGTAAAAATACTCCTGGATTTTCTCTATCTATCTATCTATCCATCTATCTATCTGTCTGTCTGTCTGTCTATCTATCTATCTATCTATCTATCTCTGTATCATCTATATCTATATTTATATCTATGATGTCTGCTACTTCTTATGAGAATCCACAGGTGAATATGGAGATGGCAAAGGTCTAAGTAGGGAAAAGGAAAAAGAAAAAAGGAAATGGCTCGGCTTGGCTTTCACAACACATGAAAAGACTATGACCTTACTTGGAAGAGAAAGACACTATTTCTGGTCTAAGAGGCTCCAGAATAAAAGGATCTTAGATTTTAAGATCACACAGATGCTTAGTGTTTAGTTTCCTCATTTATGAAATAAGCTGTTATTGTGTGTTTGTTTGGTGCCAGTACTGTGGCTTGAACACAGGGCCTGGACACTGTCAACATTTTCACCCTAGGCTAGTATGGTGTACCTCCAGTTTGACTTTAAGTGGCTAATGATATGTTTCATTTGTTTTTACTGCCCAGGCTTGTTTCAAACCACAATCCTCAGATCTCAGACTCCTAAGTAGCTAGGCTTAAGGAGTGTGAGGTACCAGAACATGGCTTGGGCTATTTGTTCTTAATAAAGTCATGTGAGTTCATCTGATCAGACTAACATCTGATCCGATCAGTTCTGTTCACTACGGGAGAGACAAACATTTCAAATGACAGGCATTTCTCTCAAAAGGCCACAATTATGGACAATCTAGAAAGTCAAATGAAGGTGACTGCCAGGGGAAATTGACCACTTGGTTCAGAAAACCTTCCTTTTAGAAATGCAATATAGCTTCAAGCATATTGTAAAGACATACCTACTTCTAAAACAATACATGATGACATAGTGCTGTGGTCATGTATATTCTGGATTCACTTAATACCACAGATGGTTCTGGATAAATGAGTTAACCTGCTTCTGGTGTGAGTTCTCACTGTAATAGAGTCTATTGGACCTACCTACAGCACTAAAGGATCAAATACAGCAAACATTAAGTAAAATAATGTGTCAATCCCCGGTAAACACAATGCTTGCATGCAAGAAACATTATTTCCTATTGCTTACTGAACATCCAGTGACTAGATACATTTTATTTCTATTCCTATTTTGCAGAGAAAGAAACTAAGGCTAAGAGCGTGTTATTCTTAAAAGCCGATGCAATTGGTTCCAAGATAACACCAAGTACAGGTTCACCCCAATTCTATCACTTCTTTCCCCTTCTCCGTTCTTCCTCATATTTACTGACCTTTGACTATAAAACCATTCTTCCCCGTATTTCTTTGACTATAAAGCCTCCCGCTCATTTTAAATGTTGAGAAAAATCTAGATAAACAAAAGAAATGAAGGGGGTGGCGTGGAGTGTGATTGTTGCCACCGCACAATACAGCATAAGATCTACTTCCTGAGTTGGGAGGCCAGGCATTGGTCTGACCACCTACAGAGACGCCAGGCTGGAAGCGGAGCTGGGCTTCCCCATGTACGCACCCACATTGGACCTCTCCGGCACGTTGGCGTGGTAGGTCTCGTGCAGAAACTCCGGAGGGTTGTCATTAATGTCCTGGACTTTGACGATGAATTCTGATGGGGGCTCCAGTGGCCGATTGGTGTCCCTGTCCACCGCCTGAGCCATCAGAGTATACTGTGCCCTCTCTTCACGGTCCAATGTCTTGGTGGCATGAATATTCCCTGATTTGTCATCAATCACAAAAATGGTTCCAGCTCCTTCCCCTGAGAGAATGTATTTAATGTTCCCATCACCAGAGTCAATATCAGAATGAAGCTAAAAAAAGAGAAATCAAGATTTATAATTTCATGAGATGAAGTCTCAAGCTGATTGCTATAAATGCATGCACAGATGCACACACATACACACACACACACAGAGGTATCATGAGAAAGATAGTTTTACCCTCATTTTCCAAATTAAGAAATGGAATCATAGAGAAAAAGCATCACCTTGGCCAAGGCTAAACAGCTAAGAAGTAATAAGGCCAGGTTTCAAACATTTCCTTTTATATTCCAAGATTTTGCTCTTTCTCCCTCCTTCATGAACATGAGCATATAGCAAAAACATATGTACTTACACATGTCTTTCCTTGCCAATACTCGATCTCTGCCTAGCATTTGCTCAGCTTGCTGGCTTGGCTGGAGCTCTACCACTTGAGCCATGCTTCCAGCCCTGCTTTTTTGCTGATTAGTTAGAGATGCAGTTTCTTGGACTTCTCTACCTGGGCTGACTTGGAACTGTGCCCCCCCCCCAGATCTAAGTTTCATGAGTAGCTAGGATTAAGGTATATCTTAGTACATACTCTAAGTTACTATGAATAAAATGAATACATATGCTTTCAAAAAACTGAAATCGGGGGAGGATTGGGTGGGGGGCAGGGGGGAAGATGGGAAGGGATGGGAAGGGGAAACAAAGGAGGAGGCTACAATGCTTGATAAGAAATGTACTCATTATCTTGCCCATGTAATTGTAACCCCTCTGTACAGTATTTTCACAATAAAAAAACTGAAATCTACATTTATGCTGACTCCCATTTTCTCTGCTCCCAAGTCAACCATGTTTATCAGTTTCTAGTTAATCATCTAACAGATGTTCTATGCACACAATAATCTATTTCTATAGTCATACGGGTCCTTACTTAGTGTTAACACTACAACTTCCAGAAATACACCTCATTCTTACCCTCACCAGCTCCCTCTAACACTAAATAACCTAATACTAACTTGAAATGTCCCTTCCACACACATAGATAGATAGATAGATAGATAGATCCCCTTCGTCCACCCTATGATTACTATTGTCATTGCTTCTAGCAGTCTTCTTCAAAGGACACTTGGCTTGTTTTCAGGCTTTATTACTATAAGCAATGCAATTGATCAGACTTTGCCAAAAACCCTGCTGTATGGAACCCAAGGTCTAGGATTTGGGGATGTATTCTTCTTGGAAGCATCTTATTCTTGCAATAAATGATGGGGTGGGTGGGATGGGAAGATAGGCATGCAATTTATTGGACTTTTGAAAGCACCATAAATATCCTTGAATTTCTCCCATTGTCAAGAAAGCCTAGACACACAGTTGTTCTTGATTAAATCCACATTTGCCAGGCTATGAAATTATGCAGCTCTCTTATTGTCTGTCTCTGTGACTGTCTGTCTCTGTGACTGTCTGTTTCTCTCTCTCTCTCTCTCTCTCTCTCTCTCTCACACACACACACACACACACACACACACACACACACACACACAATATTGAGGGGGCTAAACTCAGAAACTTGCACTTTCTAGGCAAATGCTATTCCTCTGAGTCACTTCCCCAGACCCACTTCATGCCTCTTAGTTAACATTTCTGTGTTTTTCTCCCAAATCTGGTCTGTGTTTCAGAAATGGAACTAAAGCCAAAGACTCCTCCTGACTTCCCTACATCAATGACCTCCTCACCCTCCTTTCTTAAGTCTTGATTTCTGCAGCTATCATTTTAATCTGAGTTCCTCAATACCCATTATTCGCTGTGTGAGGACAGATGAAGGTTTTTTTCACTATATTTTATCAGCTTCAAAAGTAACCAAGTACAAAAAATATGTGTAAATGTGTACATATATATACATACATATATACTTATTGGTTCTACCTGCTACATAAGAGCCATTGTACAGTAAATGACATATTCGATTAGCAGTAAAATAAAACAATAATCATCATTGCTAATTTCCATTTAATATTAATAATATTAAAAAAAATTTACAAGTGTCATTTGTTACCAGAATTTTAATTATGGTTGTGAAAGCAAGACCCAAAGAACTTTCCCAGAGCCATAAAACAAGATTGAACACACAGCCCTATACACCCAGTATTATTTCTCCAAAGATATCTACTTGGTTTGCAGTGTTTCAGTGAAATACCAACTATTTCAGCTCAAAGGAAAACAGAGTATTTACAAAGGCTGTTTTGTTTTTGTCTCACATGGTGTCTTGAGGAGGGAGTATATTTTCCTTTAGAATTAATTCATACCAACCCATGTGTTTATGCGAAACTATGGCTGACATATTTCTTAAGACTAAGGCTCATTGTGTTTAAAATATGAATTTATTTGGTAGCCTTCAATGGGGAACTAGAATTACCCCAATTTCCATACAAACTTACTCAGTAGAGGCCTGCTCCCTGCCCCTACCAGAATCCTCCTCAAGATTGCTATATTGTTTGTGAATTCAATAAAAAATTTCCCTAATTCTGAGCTGGAAACTTAGACATTCATTCCAGTGAATGAAAATAAAAGAAATAAGTGGGAAGGATACTAAACATTTCTGGGCACCTTCATAAATGACTACAAATTTGAAAAGTTGTTTCAGAATTAAAAGCTTTCTTGATCAGCCAAATAATAGAAAATTTTACAAAAATCATACCCCATTATTCTTTCTACATTGTCTTCAGATTTGAAAATGAGGTTTACATTCCTACAAAGATGATGTATGGTACTGACGATGATACTTATCAGGTTCCATACTGAAAGCAAATTGGGGAGAACCTATTCAATGCTGTCAAGAGATAGAGTTGCTGCATCCCACACAGCCAATTCCTAACACTGAACACTGATAGCTTCTTCCTCAGCTTGGCCTAACATGACACCAGGGCTTTTCTTATAAGAAATGTGAATATCTGGGTTTTTTTTTTCTAAATTCTCCTTCATCGGGGAAGCACTCAACCTTGTATATCATCAAATTCAAGGCTGTTCAAGAAAAAGCCAACTATTCCTGCTACTTGTAAAGCACTATGTCAGCAGTATTTCTAAAGGAAGACCCAACCACTTTTTCTTCTCCCCCATCCAACCTGATCCAAGGCTGACTCACATAAGCATCGCTTTTCAAGACCTCATAGTTGGAATAATGCATACTTTTCCCTTTTCTTTCCCTCCATTCCTGCGTTCCCCCTTCTCACAGTGACTCATACACAAGCTCTCGTATGTCTCAGACTTCATAGTCCCTGCCTGGGCGGAAATCTCTTCCTGCTGTCTAGGCATCAAGCCCAGCTTTTCTACTTAGATAATTCTATATGACAATTTTCTCCCCTGTGATTCCATTTTCTAAGACTATTTGCATAGCTTTCCATTTAGGGTATAAATAAATGAAACTTGTTTGATCTGGAGAGAAACATACTCCCAATGCTAAGAACTCTTATTGGAACTCTCATGAACCTCCTCCAGTATGTAAACTTGGTGTCCTGCTCTTACATTGAGGAATAAGATAACTTTGTTGGACTACATGGAACACTGAAGTAACAAACCTTCTTATCCATTCTTGCCTCTCTTCCCATTCATTGAGTAGCTCCTACTTCTCTTTTAGATTGCAAGTTTTACTCTGTGTGAATCTTGCCTTCATTCCTTCTAAGTGTCATTGTGTAAGTTTATATTACTTACATTGAATTCTTTCTCATCTTTGTTTTTATCATTTTTAATTGACTGGATAATTGTCTCCTTCCCCTAAACTCTGAACTCTCTCTGTTCAGGGATTATTTAGATCTAGTTTACCATCTGCCTAGCACTCTTTGCACATAGTAGAATTTTATTGCCTAGAATCTAAATATTTATCTCCTGGTTGTAAATGCCATTATCAGCTGAAAGACAGATCATGCTTTACCACCAACAATAGTGTCAGGTCAAGTCTTCTAAATGTGTTTTGGATTCTCTTTACATTTTTTTTTGACAGGGCAACACAAAGAAGATAGAATCTTAGTAGTGCTAGCACTCTGGAACAATCTCATTTGGGTTTCACCATCTCTACCATCACGAAGATAAAATCACACCCATCCTTATGGTGTACCTTCATTTCATCTGGGCTTAGTGTGAGGGCCTGGGGAGGCAGGATGGCATTGTCCCTCATGCACTGTAACTTTGGGTCTAGTTTGAAAGATATAAATAAATACAAGAAAGAATATCATAATTAAAAAAAATAATAGCTGGGGCCTGGTGGCTCACACCTATAATCCTAGCTACTCAGGAGGCTGAGATCTGAGGATCATGATTCGAAGCCTGCCTAGGCAGAAAAGTGCCTGAGATACTTATCTCCAATTAATCGCCAAAAAAATCGGCAGTGGAGCAGTGGGCTCAAGTGGTAGAGTGCTAGTCTTGACCAAAAAAAGCTCAGGGACAGGGACCCAGCCCTGAGTTCAAGCCCTACCACTGACTATTATTACTACTACTAATAATAATAATAATTAAACAGTGTCATGAGTAAACAAAGGAAGAGCCTCCAAGTTAGGATTAGGAGGTAATCAGAGAAATCAATCTGCATGGTTAAACAGATTAAACTCTTTCCCCTTTCAGTAGACTATTGGGCAGCCATTACAAATGGTGTTTTAATGGTATAATATAACAAGTGAAAAACTAAAGCATTTGCAACATGGATAAGTCCATGGTCTGGGGAGAAGAGAAGAAGACTGGAGAGATCTATGTACAATGAAATTCAGTTTTTACTGATGTGAGGGCTTTCGCTTTTTCCATCTTAGTTATTTTGTTTTGTTGTTTTTATTTTCCCATTTCTCTACATGCTGCTGTACCACTCTGGCTGGAGACAGACGGACGTTAAATGTAAGTAGCCTTACCCTGCCCACAAGCACAGGGTCAGGCCCGGTGTACTCCTCTATCACAAAAAACTGGTTCCAGACCCATCCTCGCTTGGAGCGCTGTAGCACCTGTCCTTCTTTCCCCTTTTCATGGTGTCCGTGGAATGATGGCCTCAGGTGGCTTCGTCGCTCCAGGGCAAATGCCTGGCTGTGCCACAGCATGCTCAGGCACACCAGAGCAGCTTGTAAACAGTAGTTCTCCTTCATTTTTGGTTGCGTGGTAGGCACAGGAGAACGCAGCTGTCACCCCTTCAGCCAACTGAGTTAGCAGTCTTCCCCAATGCTGGCTTCCCCGATGCGTCAAACAGACCTCTCCTGGAATGGAACTCCTTTGTGCGTGGAGCGCATCCCGTCAGGGCTACCCACTTCCCAGTCAGCTTCTGCAAAGAGAGACAGGGTGGGGGGGGCGGGGGGGAGAGGGAGGAGAGAGAATATGGATTAGCTTCCCTCTTCATCCTTCTTCACAAGATTTCATTTCCACTTAGCAAATACGGAAAGTTGTATGTCTGTTTTACCACTTGCCAGCTTTGGGAAAGCTAACTGATGTCTTTGAGCTCAGCTTGCTTGTGTCTTAAAAGAAGGGGAAAGCATGGTATTCATTGTTTGCTTGTCACAGAGATTAAATGAACAATGTAAGTATGTCTATTAGCACAATGGTTGATATATGGTGAACACTATATTGCTGTGTTATTCTAATTGATCATTACTGTGCTTGGCTAAGTTCTTACACTGGAGAAACATGGGGGCTTATTATTTGGCAATAAATTGCTTTCTCTCGGAGATGAATTGAAGAGCAGGAGGTTTATTCAGGACATCACAGTCATCAAGCTTCGGTAGTCCAGGACCGAGAAAATTACCAGAATTCTAACTCAGGGGTGCAGACGCCTTCCCTTCTGAGGTTCTTTGATTGCCAATCCAAACCTTTCCATTTCCTTTGTAACTTGGCAAACTGTATTTGAAAGGCTACAGATGTACAGTTAAATTTGAGGTATTTAATTTCAGTAAGGCTCTGTGATAGAATTGTTAATCCTTTCCAAAACAAAATAGGGAATTGAAACCTTCAATAATTGTTAGATATAAAAACTCTGGGGTTAGTAAAAAGCCTGTGCAAGAGAAAGACAAGTTTGAAGAGGCTGTATGTATCAGCAGGATCAGGTACTTCTGTAATCCCAGGGAGGGTGAGATAGGACAATTGTGCATTTGAAGCCAGCCCTGAGAATATAGTGAGGTAAAGGAATGCCTAGGCTAAACAGTAAGATATTGTTTCAAAACGAACAAATACATAAAGGATAAGAAGTATAATTATTTAATAGCTGCATCCTCAGATGCAGCATTTTAATAATATATCAAATGATGCTTTCCATAAGCAAAATGGACTAGGTATAAAGAGCAGAGAGACGGCTGGAGGGGAGAGGAGGTCCTAAAATAAGGCCATTGGCAGTGACAGGAAGAGCTCCGGGATTCCGTGAGGGAGCTTGGGATTTGGTCCAGAAGGTGCCAACAATTTGTCTTAGAACCTTGTTAGCTTCTTCCTCTTTCTCAGTAAGAAGAAACTGTTGACTGAAATTTTCTACCAATCTCTTCCCAGCTATCAGAGAGATGATGATTGATGGTGGAGGTAGCTGATTCAAATACTGTATTCTTAACAGTCGGCATTATGTTATAGAAAATGGATAGATAGATGATAGATACGTAGATGACACAGACAGACAAATAGATAAACAATGGATAGCCTAACCAGTAACTGGTACCTATATAGAGATAGCTAAGACCTGCTCTTAAACTAGGCCATCCACAAAATGTATGATTTAAGCCACACAGCTCTTGTCAAACTTAGTTTTGCCTCTACAGAAATTCATCAAGCAAGAGAGAGCAAAGAACATATGGAGTAACAAAATCCCTGCCCATTTTGTATCATGCCAAGTATTAAGTGTTCACTCACATGGTGATAAATTATTCCTGCATATAAACTGTGAAGTGTATTTGAAAGAAATAGTTTAATTAAAGTCGATGTTTCTGCACCTCTTTCTTCTGGCTGCCATTTTGCTGCAAAGCATGATTATTTCTGACACTAAAGTGTTGCAACCAGATGACAACTTTTCCCCCTCTTACCAACAAAACAAAAGAAGTCTAACTTAATACTCAGGAATTTGAATGTCCTTGTAACCTGTAAACAATGAACTTCATCCTTGGTCAAAAAGATCACACCACCTACTGTCTTCTATTAGAAAGAATCTGACTCATTGTTTTGTGCATATGATCTATAATACATAACAGTTATTTTAGTGACTATCTCAGATTTGTGTAAGATCAATTTTAAGACTTGTTACTGATTCGCTTCTGGAATAAAGTTGTGTTTAGTGAATTATTTTAAGCCATTGTTCTGAAAATTTTACGAATATGATCTCTGTAAAAAGTTTATGAGTAGGTACTATCCTTTTATTAAGGATAAGGAAATGTGGACCAAGATAAACTAAGCGACTTGTTCTAGGGTGGGCTGCTAATAATAGCAGAGATGAGATTTGAACTAGGCTCTTACGTCTATTAAACATTGACCAATACTTCTGGCTATTTGCTTTCAACGTTCATATAGAAATGGAGTGCACACTGTGATTAAAGACATCTGAATGTGATAAGAAAGACAAAACTAGAATTCTATGTATACCTATAATATAATTATTATGAAAATATTAGTAATAGCTTATTAGGTATTAAGTACCTATCATTTTTGACAGTACTGGTTCCTTGTACCTGCTAGGCCTCATTTATGCTCTCATGTTTTTTTCAAATAGGGTTTTGTTTTTGGCTCAGGCCAGCTTGTATAGCCTCCAAAGTATGCATCCACCATAGTTCAGAGGACAAACCTTGTCTGTTGGGGTGGGGAGGGGGGCGGAGGCTCTTGTAAACTTTTTGCCAGGTGGCCTTAAACTGTAATCCTCCCTATCTCAGTCTCTCTATTTAACAACATGAGCTGTTAAATCAAGTATTACTGTAAGGAATTCCCTTGAGTTAATTCATGAAATCATCATACTGCCTCTACAAAATATTATTATCATTCCCATTTTAGAGGTAAATAACTCTGATGCCATAGTCATGTAACTTGCCCAAGATTAGAAAAACAGCCAGTGAAGAAGCTGAGAATGTTTAGATTCAGGGCCTGTCCCCTTTCTACCTGATCCTGACTCTCTAAGGGAAGGTTGGACATCTAGTTTGGAAAAACATTCCTATATGCATATAATAGCTTTGTCATGATAATAATTTTTGGCACATGAGCAGTAACTAGACTATGAGCAAAACATACTAACCAGATAAAAAAGAGAAAGCACTTCATAACAATGGTTAAATAGAAAGTGAACAAAATACAATTATACCAGCCACTCCTGGTCATACTCTTATTGCCCTATATTTCATGAATGATAGCTTTGGTTTTTTATTGTTAAATCTCTATTTCAGAATGTCTAAGTATATAGGCTAATTGATATACTCAGAGATCTCTTCTATGTTTAGTTTTGTTTCTCTGAAAGAACTGCTTCTACAATAGAAAACTGATGGATTCATTTAGTGGTAGAGACTGTGCAAGAATCTCACATGAAAATTAATAGAAGACTGCTCTCCTAAGGAGACCTTGACATCAGTAATAATTAGGAGAATATATCAATGTTCTAATTAGTTTTAATAAAGACCCCCAAGGCAGATCTTGAACAATCCTTCCATTAAGCATTCTCCAGCTGCTACATACCAGGACGCCTAAACATTGGGGTTCCACTAACACATATAGGGGGACTTTATTTTATGATGGGAACACTTTGCTCAGAGCGAAAAACAAATGTTGGTGAAAGGCACGGGGGTAATAACATGACAGGAAAATGGATTTGCAAAATCACCAGCTCAAAGTGGAAGGCTCAGCCCTCCATCTTCAGAGCAGAGAAGCCGGTCATAAACTACTATGCCTTGAGCATAACGTTCTCTTGCTGGGTCTGCTTTTGTCTCTGTAAAAGAAAATGACATATATGGGTGTTTAAGTATATTTGGATTCCTGCTGGAAATTGTTATCGGGGAGAGAGAGAAAGACAAAAACGCTTAGCAAAAAGCAAGCGGATTTAGGTTTTCAGCTTTTTCCTCCCCACAGAGCCAGAAGGATCAGGCTGACTGACCCATTTTTTTCTTTTTATTTCCAGGTAGCTAATTTACAGCTAAAGACAGGTTATTATTACATAAAAAAAAAGAATATATCGAAGGTCGGCACCTAAACTCAAAATCCCATTTCTGTATCTGCAATATCCCCTTGTTGGTGAGTGCAGGGGCTTTAGCCTGCCCTTCAACAAATAGAGCTTTGTAACCAATTGGATTCTATTATGCAAATTAATTCAAGCATATTTTATTCCCCTTTCAGATCTCATCACTCAGCACTGAGCTGGTCTCCCCTTTCAAATCAAATCACAGGAATTATGCCTTGTCCGTGAAAATCATAGAGAAAGGGGACAGCAAGTATTACAAGAATTATTGAATCAAAATTCTTCTTCCCTGATTTCTATACTTGGAGAAAAGCATAATCTTGGTGTAATCACTTCCTCTCAGGTGTAAAATAGATCATGAAGACTACAAAAGTGCTATGATATATGTTGCTTCACTCTAAAATACCAAGTTTGAATATTATAGTTTGTGGCAAAAACTGACAGTAGCTCTTCTCCAAGGTAAATCTGATTCTTTGCTTGTGGGGAAACAGAATCGTGGGAGTTGAGCTTTGATCATAAAAAGATGATTTACTACCTAAATGTCATACAAATCTTGGTCAAAATTCGAACTGTGTCACTATGAGTTATATAGAACTGAATAATAATAGTAGTGCTATACTGGCCAGCATGCTTTGGTACAACAATTTTATTCCATTTTCTTTTTTATTTTTTTTAATTGTAAAGAGACTGAGCAGAAAGGTTACAGTTACACGAGTAAGGTACTGTGTACAATTCCTATTGAGGATTGTTACTCCCTCCTTGGTTTTATTCCATTTTCAGCAAAGCTGTGTGCATGATATTCTCAGATTCTAAATATAAGAAAACTGAAGTTCAGAGTTGGAAAGTAACTTACCCAAGTCCACCGTAATGCATCGGAGGCAATATTACAACTCAAATTCAAGTTTAGCTGAATGCAAAACCTGCATCTAACTGTGGGATATTTTGGTATGTTTTGAAACTCTTAGAAGTCTGTACACCTAACCTTCAATAAAAGAAGACTGTATGATCCATTCCCAAGAATTATTTGAACCTCAGAATTTTAGGTGATACTGAATTTCATTTATTCACTGCCTATACAATCAGCTCTTCTATTCTCAGGGCTTTATGGCTGCAAGGATTCAGGAAATCCAACTTGAGGCCTCAGACCCCAATGCTGGCAGATTCATTCAGTGACTATTTTATCTCTTCAGTGATTAAATCATCTTTAAATGACAATCGTGTCTTATATGTGCGATGAAAAATTTATTCAATCCCTAAGAACATCTTTTACTCACTGTAATATTTTTAAATGCTTATCATTAAGATGAGTAAAATACATCAACACATACAGGAAATAACACTGTCAGTAGTGTCATTCTTCACTATGAAAAATGCTTTATATGTGGAACAAAAGCTAAATTTTACTTGCAATTTTTCTATTGCCTGAGCAATACTACCTGAGGGAAGATTAGAGCAAAGTGACCATGACAAACAGACATTTAACATAATGTAACATTATTTTTTATATGAAAGGCCTTATAGGTAAAACTCCCTTTGTCTATGAGTAGTTACAATGTACAAATCTTTCTTTATCTGCTCATTCCTTTGTTCAGTAATAATTTTGCACAGTGCCAGGTTGGGGCCAAATCGATATACATAGGTACCAATGTACCTCTGATCTGTACACTGTACTCAAACAATGAAGAGTCCTTGTTCTAAGCAGATGAATAACTGCATGATGTGAAGGGTACAAACAGGACAAAGAAATCAGTGACCACACCTCTATAGGCAAATTTTTAATAGTCCTTCCTTCTGATATGTTCCTCTTCCAGTCTTTTACATACAAACACCTATACCCAGTCTCTAATACCTATAGCCTCCTCCACTCCTACTGTAGCCAGAGCTGACTAAACTACTCCCACTAGAGTGACAGCCAGACCCACCATTAATTATTTCAGCTTGCGTACATAGACTTGGCCCCAAATGGTAAGTTGGAAGAATCACATTCTCTAGGAAACTTGAATGAGAGAAAACCAGAATGCTTCAGCAAGGGATGCTACCAAGTAACAACGAATATAACCTAGGTTTTGATTAAAAAATAACATATATCTTTCCATTTCCTAACAAACGGGACGATGTCATTCTTTCTGATGGAGGCACAGAATTCCATTGTGTGTGTGTGTGTGTGTGTGTGTGTGTGTGTGTGTGTGTGTGTGTGTATACCACATTTTCTTGATCCATTCATCTACTGAGGGGCATCTGGGTTGGTTCCTTATCTTAGTTATGGTAAATAATGCTGCAATAAACATAGTTGTGCTGGTAAGTAAGCCAGGCCCAAAGACACATAGGTCCCAAGGTTTCCCTTATTTGCAATAACTAGTATATGTCTGAGACAAGCAGAAAAGGTCAAAAGCTATGTACATATGACCAGATAAGATGATGTTAAGCGAAATGAATCCCAAGATAGGAAAACAAGTGTTTTTTTTTTCTTTCTTGCTATTGTTCTAATGTATTTATAATGTACTAAGTGTTTTTTTTTTGTTGTTTCTTTGTATGTTCCTCCCCCATGGTATAACACCTGTTTTCACTCTATTTGATGTCAATGCCCTGAATCTTGTATATACATTTCTTTAATTTGAGGAGGGGAAAGGAAAAAGCAAAATGCTTAAATAAGGATACAGGTTGACCCATTGTAACGATGATGAGATGTACAAGACACTATGTTGAAAAACGAACTTTACAATTTAGGTGGGGGAGGAGTGTAGTTTTGGAGGTAGGAGGGAAGAGATGGTAGGGGAAAAACAAAGGAGGAGGCAACAATGCTTTATATGAAATGTACTCATTACCTTGCTTATGTGACTGTAACCCCTCTGTACAGTATTTTTACAATAAAATATTAAAATAAAATAAAATAAAATATGGCCTCTGTATTTGAGTCCTGCAAATAGCAGATTATGTGGTCCTGGTCTCTGAAGACAATGACACCCAGGGATTGCTTGCCAGCTGCCATTTCTCTGGAATCCAGACATACTGATCTTCTGTTTTTGAAGTCCTATGAAGTCAAACTACAACAGCCTTTCCATTGGATAACAACACACCACCTTTTGGCCGAGCTAACATGAGGGCTTTATAATCCAGTGAACCTAATTGAGAAAATTATAATAATCAAGGAGAAAAAGTTAGGGGAAGTTCTTCTTCTGGTCCAGGCTAACATAGTGTGCTTGTGGAGACTATTGGTTCAGCTCTAGAAAATGTCTCCTTATCTGAATTTCCAAAGAAGATTGGGCCATAACAAAATCTCTAGGCCCAAACAAAGCAAGCTACATGTACTGTAGTATAGGTTTCAGCTAGTGAAAAGCTATGCAACTTTAACTAAAGGACCTCTTTCTTGGGAACTAAGTTTCTCTTTCTATATATCAGCAGGATGAGACCCATCTGGTAGGGTCAACCCCCTGACAAATCCTCACTAACATGGAATATAATGGCGGCAGTATCCTCTTGGTTTGTGCAAAGCAAAAATACTTCTGCAGTAAATCTTGAGTTCCAGCTTGAGGAATCTGAATCTGTGAATGAGCAATGGGAACTTACGAAGGGTTTTAGTTTGGGTGATTGACTGGGTCTGAGTCTCATAGATAGGCCAGTGACATGGAGATAGGCATTGGCAGTGTGCAGAGCAGTTAAGAGTGTGGGCTTAGCAATCAGAAGGGATTGGACTAAAGCTCAAGGAACTAATCTCTCTCATAGTAAACCAGAGGAAAGAGAGCCTGAAAAAGCTTTAAGGATCCTAAAGAGTTCATCTTGTTGACCCTCCGTCTACTGAGATTGACACACATCCAAATAGCTTAATTACAGTGAGTGGGTGCCGTGGAAGCTGGAAATAGAGTCAAGCTGCTGGTAATTCCAGAAAGCTGGATTTTTGACAGAATGTATGGGTGGTGGTGGGGATTATAGAGTTATCTTCCCAAATGTGACTCCTGGACCACCCCATCCCATTAAGCACAGACAAACCACCACCATGCTTTTAAATGGTTTTTATGTACATCTGCTCCTGTACAGAGAATATATCATCCCCCTCCTTCACAATTTATTGTTAGGAGGCTTCATAATTATCTCATTGTTACTTTAAAGAAGCCAACCTTTGAAGCCCAAATTTTCTCTTCAGTGTATTAATGTCACTTATCAAGAATGGGCTGTTTTTAAAAAATGAAGAATGGAATAAAAGTAAAGAAATACAGCAAACTAGTCAAGTGCCTGGCATGTGTGTGGAGCCTGTTTGTAGAAATATGCCTAGCACTCTCAGACAGGCAAGACTTTCATAGGCAATGTCAAGTATCTTTTGTGGCTCTCACATGATGTGGTTCATTTAATTAGATTCTCCATAATCCCAGGTTAATCCTATTGAGAATCACAGACATGAATTTTTACTTGCCTGGCAGAAACATCTATTGTTCCAAATGCATATCTGAGAGGAAAAAGAAGACTTATTTTGTATTTCTTACCAGAACTATTACTGCTAAGATATCTCTCTATCTATTTCTCTCTGTGTGTCTCTCTTTCCCTCATTCTCCCCCTTCCCATTTCCTTTCTTTGAATTACTGTCTTTTTTTAAATAAAAGATCATAAGGGCACTTGCAACAATAATTTGCCTCTGAACACATCTTTCTCTTCCCCAAATATATTAAATAGTCTAAGATTTTAGATGATTACTAATTCCTAAATGAATTCTTTGACCCTGGTATAATGGAACATAAAATTAACATTATCCCTGCCTCATGGAACTGAATATCCACACTAGTGTCTCTCAACCTTGAATGAACATTAGAGAGTCTTAAAGCTTCCATTGTCCTTACCCTAAATGAATTAAAACCAATGAAACCCAGAATATAACGTTTTTAAAGTTCCAGGTGGTTCTGCTAATGGACATTCAAAGTTGAGCTATGTTGGATAAGAGTTGCACCGTTCTTTTGGACAGTAGCTAGATGCTTGTGGCTTTTAACTTAAATCCTAATACAAAATTTCTGCATACACTAATACTATTTGAAGTATTCAATGCATTCATCCATTTCAAGTGGAGATTTTTAATCATGGTCAAAAATTCCACTACTCAAGTGTTGATCTCAGGGACTCAAAATCATCATCTGATTCATAAAACATCTGTTCCATAAATAAAAGTGCCCAAAGAATATTGGACCTAGCATTTGGAGCCCTGCCCTTAACTCCTCGTGCTATGTACAAAAACCTCAGTCTTTTCTGCATTTTAGTTCATATGTGATTAGCAGAAACCTTGAAAAAATATCAACGGATCGGGGCTGGGAAGGTGGCTCAGTGGTAGAGCACTTGCCTTGCATGCCTGAGGCCTTGGGTTCGATTCCTCAGCACCACATAAGCACAAAGAAAAAAGCCAGAGTGGCGCTGTGGCTCAAGTGGTAGAGTGCTAGTCTTGAGCTGAAGAGCTGAGGAACAGCACCCAGGCCCAGAGTTCAGGCCCCACGACTGGACCCAAAAAAAAAAAATCAACGGATAAAGAGGTAAAGTGGGTAAAGAGATGCTTGAGCACACTGGCCCTGCATTCTACAGCGAACAGTACAGAAAGATAGATTCAGTGCAATTCCTTTGAAAAGCAACTCTGCTGTATTAATCAAAAAGAAAATAAAGGAAGTAAAAGACAAACAAAACCATGTGTGTCTCAGACCAGCAGCAGGCATGGAAATTCCTGCTCCAGTGCCCATAATCTCCTCGCACCGGAAGGAGGCTTCAGCTCAGGAGACTGTGGCAAGACTGACAGCTGACAACTCACTTTACCTCGCTTGAGTCTACTTTCTCTTAGGAAGAAAAGGATGACAAATGCCTGACCTCTCTCAGTCTCACATTAATTGGAGGGTCGAATGACATAATGCACTGGAAAACTCTTTATAAAGATGATAAAATACTGACAGTAGTTACAACTTAAGAATTCTTTAGCTAATTTTAAAAGCTCTGACGTTTTACCCTTTAGTATTGTAGATTGTAGATAAATGTAAATCATCTTTTATTATTAGCAGGAAGGAGATGTGATTCTTCCTTTTGGTATCCCAGGGATCTTGAATTTGCTGGGTATTTTAAATGGCTCTCTTTTGTGTCTGTGCACAGTCTTTTTGTTTACTCCGACCACAGCGTTTCTTTAGTGTTGGCCAGTGGGCATTCTGACCTCAGCTCCTTGTCCTAGGAGATGCTGTATACGGTAGGGAGAGGGTAGATGTCTGATTGCAGCAAGAAAATCTGGTATTCATGAGTCACAGACTCAAGAGAAATACGGATCAGAAATCCATCTGTAGGAACTCTGGGTCACTCAGTTATCCATGCTATAGGATGAGAACAAAACAGTTACAGAGAGGGTAGAAAACTGCTGGATGGGAGGTGTGATCTCTCCTGCCCGGATGAGTTTTGCTAGGCCATCTTGACAAGTCACTCATCATCCATTAAATCTCCACTTAAAACAGCTCCATCTGTTGGTGGGCAAACTGTCACTGAGTTTTCATCTATTAGTCAGCTTCTTATTGCATACCTACTATGTAACAAACATTGTAAGACACAATCTGGGCAATCTATTTCTCTCCAGTGTTTTCGTAAATCATCTTTAGTCCCTAAGAGACAGCCAAATTGAACCACAGTTACCCCAACACTATCGATGTTACATTATTGCCTCTACTGCCCAAATAAGGAAACAAGAGTGTGATTGTATTATAGCCAAACAAGCTCAATTCAGTTCATATGACTAGCTAGTACCTAAAATGTGATTTGAAACTTCCATGTGGAATATTTGGAGGCTTCTGCTCATTAACATGGTGCTACAGTCTATTTCTCTGTAATTCTCCAAGCTTGTGCTCTCTGGAGATAATGAGAACTCAGTAACCCTCTACCTTTATAGCAACCACTTAGGAAAAAGTTGTGAATGCTTGGATTCCTGAAATAGTTCAGTGCTAACAATTCTTCATACTCAAGAACCTTACAGGCTAGTCAACTTCTCCAAAAAGCTTCTGAATAAATGAATCAAAATTTTCAAACCATTCTCTCAACACATTTTTCACGTTAAAACAAAATTTTAGACTTCATCCTTCCATGTCTAAGGAAGGTGCTAATAAGTAATAAAATGCAAGCAGTGTGAAGAACTGTAGGAAGGCAGCCAATTGATAGATGTCTTCTAACAAATAGAGCCAATCCAACAGGAGAGACAGCTCTGTGAGATATCATGAGCTAATAATCATGGTCAAAGAGATCCAGTACTCCCAAGGAGGAGTTTACACAGTGCTAAGAAGCATCAAATCTCCTTATCCAGATCTATTGAAAAGACAGGAATATGTTTTGCCAATACTCTCCAAAAAAAGTCTTACAACCTATATAGAAAAATTGCATTTTTCCCTAAGAGATTTGCTTTGCTAGAAGGCTGAATTTGCAACCCCCGGCACCACTTCTTGTGCAGAAAATGCTCTTTGCCATTCTTCTCCACGTGAAAGCACCCTTGAACCAGAGCTCTCCTCAACCTACCAGGAAGAAGAAAGTTTTAAAAAAACAAAACAGAGTTACTATACTTGCTATCTTCCTGTATAGGTGTCCATGATAGAAATGTATATGATTGGATCTCTAGGATGGCTGCCCAGGAAACCACAGAAACATGACTTGGTCTGGTTCCCAGACTATACCTGCTTCTGAATCCCTGGCTTGGATTTTCTGCAAATTCCACATCCAAACTGGCATCCTGCATGTCTTCCATTTCTGTAGAATTTAAGATATTTCAAGGATTTCGCTGTCACCATCCTATTCTAACTCACACCACACCAATAAAGGAAAGGTCAGAACTTGTAAGATTGTTGTTTTAAACAAATACACTCACAGAGAGAAAAATAACAGTTCCAGAACAGGTCAGGCACCAGTGGCCCGTGCCTGTAATCCTAGCTACTCAGCAATGTGAGACTTGAGGATCATGGTTTAAAGCCAGCTTGGGCAGGAAAGTCCGAGACTCTTTTTTTTTTTTTTTTCATGCATGGGGACTGAACTCTGGGCCTGAGCACTGTCCCTCAGCTCTTCAGCTCAAGGCTAGCACTCTACCACTTGAGCCACAGTGCCACTTCCGGCCTTTTTCTGCTTATGTGGTGCTGAGGGTCTCATGCATGCAAGGCAAGTGCTCTACCACTGAGCCACCTTCCCTGCCCCATGAGACTCTTCTCTCTAGTAAACTACTCAGAGAAAGACAGAAATGGGTGCTGTGGTTCCAGTGGCAGAGTACAAGCCCTGAGTATATAGAGGCTCAAGGACAGCACCCACTCCCTGAGTTTAGCCCAAGGACCAGGAAACAAAAATGAGGTACTAATATAAGCATCAAGACAAGTCAAGCTGGGAAGGTGGCTCAGTGGTAGAGTGCTTGCCTTTCATGCTTGAGGCCCTGGGTTTGATTCATCAGCACCACATAAGCAAAAAGAAAAAAGCCGGAAGTGGCGCTGTGGCTCAAGCGGTAGAGCGCTAGCCTTGAGCTGAAGAGCTGAGGGACAGCGCCCAGGCCCAGAGTTCAGGCCCCACGACCCGGCCCCCCCCCCAAAAAAAAAAAAAAAGACAAGTCAAGAAACTGTCAAGGCAGCATGGTGATGTCACAAAGAAAGGAAACAGGAAATGAACCTGCAGTACAATTGTGTAAAATAGAAATGGGAGGAGGACTGCCACCTCCCTCTCATGTGGCCCTGTTTTCCATAACACAAGTTCACGCCTTGTTTCCTGGGAAACCCACTGCCTGGTCCTCCTTGTGACTGCCATTCTGCTGAGATGCTCAGTTTGAGTGCTTAGAGCTCAGACACTCTGTTCAAGATGTAGCAGTTTCATTCTTCCTGCGGTTGGCCCCTGACTCTTGCGTCTTTGCCTACTGCTCAGAGTCCTACTTCTATGTGGGTGCAGGAAAGACACAGTAAGCGATGCTGCTTCTTGCTTCTCACTGTTTCTCCATTGTGGCTATGCATGGTTCAAGATGTATACTCTTTGGAACAACCCAGATCTAGGGCAGCTTTATAAATGTTGTAGCTACACACACACACACACACACACACACACACACACACGTCATAGATATTTTGTTGAACATACTTAAAAGTGGCAGCTCCTTCAAATAATTGCAAATCCAAAAATTGGCGATAATATTGAACTCTGAGTAGACAGAGGAAGAAAGATAGTATTGTTTTTCCTGAGAAGAATAATAACCAACCACATTGATTTAAAAAATGTAAATTGTTTTCAAAAGAAACAAGGAAAGCAGGATGAGGAGAAATGCAGATTACAGAACAGACAATAGAAGAGTATCATTTATAACTGGCTAAAAAGTTTTGAATCAGCTCCTTCGTAAGCATGGAGAATGGAAGGTTGATATAGAGACATCTTGGATGTTGTGTTACACCAGCTAAATGAATAGCCTTAAAATAAATAGCTTGTCTTTATCCTTCATGTAGCTTTGGTTAACCTCCATTGGTGTGTTACTTTTCCAGTATCCTACACAACAAAACCCTCCAGTACTTTTAGAGATCTGGCATCATTAGGATCCTGACCTCTCCAACCAGATGTATGGTGTCTCTAATTCAAAAACCTCTATCACATACTCATTCTATAACTGTCTTCACATGGCTAATTTATCTGGAGTTGAAGTCCATATTAAGCCAACTTTTGCTCTGCTAAGATGAATGAGATTTCTAGCAATAATCACACATTTGCAAAAAATATGTCCTGTCAAGACAGAAAAACTATTTAATTACAAGTATTTAGCAAAAAAAAAGAAAGAAAATTAAATAGTGGTTGTGGAATTAAAAACCTTGGATAATGGCTCAATCTCTGGCATTCCCATGGCATAATGAGGGGTTTTGTCTCTAATGAAGGGAAAGCTTCTAACACGTATTTATATAGAACTCTGATCTCTGATTTCATTTGAATTTCACATAAGTAGATATAGTTACTTGTCTCTTCCTCAAGTATGTCCCATACAACTTTGAGGCCTTATACACAAATAATTATTTGTTGCCTATAATAAATGCAAGGCTAACTGGAGCTCTAAATTTTCTCTGCCAGCCGATTTGTCAAATAATAAATGTAACACCAAGCTGGCTTTTAACTCACCATAATCTTCCTGGCCACAGCTTTCTCAGTGCTTAGATTCTTGGATATTTCAACACACCTGGTTTAGGTAAGTCAAACTTCAAGCATTAAGTTGTTCTTATTGTAAATTTCAGAATCACTTTCTTTCCAGCTCTAATCTCTATGAACTGTGAATATTCTTGGTAGGTCCCCACAGTGGTACATTCCCTGAGCAGAGGAGATCAGATTCAAAGAAATGTTGACAGTTCAGGAACTTTTCAAATCATGTAACCGAGGTCAGAGAAATCCAGGTTAAGATCTCCAATTTCCCTAGAGAAGATAGAACAGGCCCTTCCACACTGACAGGTGACCTACTGTGTAAAAGGCCTAAGGATGAAAGGATTACCTATAGTGCTAATTGATTGAGGAATTATAGCTAATGTTCTCTTTCATCCTCTGAGTTGGTACTGGTTTTCAGAAAATAATTACCCTCAAATCCCAGAGTCAAGATCATTGGTATGAGAAGCATGTACAATGCAGGATTAATGGGCAACTTTCAAGATCTTTCCTTATATGTTTGCTCACACATACCAAAAGTAATAGAAATACAGTTTAGCCAAACAGGACCTCAGTCAAGACTGGGATCCTGGTTTTATGTTAAACAGAAACCATAACAGGACAATGTCACAAGACAATGTCATTAGGACATGAGAATCTTTGCAGCCTGAGAAGCGGCCCAAAGCAATAGTCTAAACACAATGTGCACAGTACAATTATGGCTCACAGAAGATGTCTCAGAAGAAACTCATCCAAACTAGGTATACTACGAGGGGATAGACAAATAAAGGGGGGGGGGGAAAGGCAAGAGGATGCAGTCATAATAATCAGTGTATAACATGTGAAAAATAGAACCGGGGTTGGTTGATGAAGATGCATTGTACTCATAATCCGACATGTTGAATTGTAACTTGTTTGTATAATTACTTAAAGAAACAAAATTACAAGAAAAAAAGAGTAGTTTATCAAGGAAGACTTAATGGATAAAGCAGCAAATCAAAATTAATCTTCAATTATACAAATGAACCAGATGTCCAAGGTAGACACTAGCAACTCATACAGACAAGACAGCATAAGCAGGTACCTAGGAAATGAGATTATATAATGTGTCCAGTGAACTCAGGAATCCGGGGCTATAAAAACACAGGGGGCTGGCTACTCAAAGAAGGGATAAAGGATTAAAAAAATATAACAATGACACTTTTATTTTTTGGCCAATATATAAGTAAAGAAAATGCTTAGCTTCATACCTATGCTGTGACCTGCAATGATGGAAATCCAGACACAAGTGAGGGAACCTTGCAAAAACATCAAATGCCCTTCATTTTGGAATCTGCCAGTCAAAATAAATAGATACCTGTTTGGTTAGCCAGCTTCCACTGGAGTGTGCTACAACCTTCGAAGCATCAGAGTACAGATGGCTCAGATTTAGGACTGCTTTGGGGACAATCAAACACCTAGGTCCCACCCACAAGGGTTGATGGAGGAAGGGACAAGGAGCAGAGAGGAAGGGCTATAACATTGCATTGTCCACCAACAATGTTAGACCTTGAGCAAGAAGCATGAATGGCATTTAATCCTTGTCATCCTGTGAGGTAGGGAAAATTATTCGTAGCTTGACAAGAGTCAGAGAACTTTTAAGTTCCCCCAAAGTTCTGACATTAGATAAAATGCATCACCTAAATTTGACCCTGAGTACAGGAAATAAACCCACATTCATGCGCCAAGTGCTCTCTGAAACTCCAGAAAAAAAGAAAAAAACAGCTGAAGAAAGAAAAGCAGCTCGTGATATGACAAGAGGAGGTGTTTATGCAAAGGGGGAAATTAATTCCTTTCTGATTCCCCCTGATCTGTACTGTATGTGCCAAATCACACACCTCTTTACAAAATTAAGGGCATTAGTTATCTTCCCATTCAGTCTCAGCGACATTATACTTGTACGAAGGCATTCCTAGCTAAAATGAGAAATATCAAGTTTTTACAAAATCATTCATCAAGAGGTAAGACCTAGTCCTGATTAGCATTTCAATAAGAAGGTTGGGACTAAATAAGCAACTGCGCTCAGGATCATGGCAGCAATTAGGCAACTTCTAGACAGCCACGCTTTTCCTCAGACCAATTGAGTTTGAGCAAATGAGAAGGGTCTTTTTTTGTTCTTCTTTTCTCTCCCTTTTTGCCCCTGCCGTGAAATGAACTGCCTTAAATAACTGATGAAATGACAGAAAGGCTGCTAAAGGAAACGTTTGCCCATTAAGTGAAGCTTAATTAAGCAGAGCATGAGCTAATAGCTCTTCCATCTAATAAGTATTAGCCCCTGGTTAAAAAAATTACAAAAAAACCTACTTGTAGGGCCTGGTCTGAGAGGTCTGTGACACAACCCAACAAGTCATCTAGAGGGGAAAAAACGAAAAGGAAGAAAAGCAAAACAAAACACATACGGTCATTGAGAAATCCAACCACTCTTGCCAAGACCTGGATGAGTTGCAACTCTGAGCATGAAAATAAAGCCAGTCAAATATTAATATTTGTCTTCTGGCTGTTCTTTCTTTAGATTTACTCAGAACAATGAGGCGACATTCACGTTTCCCCTTAGATGGACCATCTGGAATGACTGCTGAAAGTCTAGCTCCAATTCTGTGCACAGCCTGAAATTCTCTAGGAGTGTCTCCTCAGCTCCATGAAGATGGTAATGAGAGATGCTTTGTTTCCCGTGGACAGTTGGATACCAATCACTTAAATCATTCAACAAATAGTTGTTGAAGGAGTATGTAGAAGGGATATGTACATGTGTATACCTTCAGAGACAGAGGGATCATCCACTAAATGAGCATGGACAGCACCACAGATGAATTGTACTTCCCCCAAAGCTATAGAACTCCTAACTCCTACTATCTGTTTCTGTATTGGATGTAGGCCTTTGCAGCTAGTCAAGAACAAGTCATTAGGCTAGGCTTTAAGGTCATATGACTGATGGCCTTAGAAAAGAAGAAATTTTGACACAAGGTAAAGATCCATTACAAACTCAAGGAAAAGTACCTGGATGACAGAAGGAAGGAGAAAGGCACAAAACAGATCTTTCTTCACCGGACTCAGAAGATACCAACTGCGTACAACCCCTTAATGAGACCGACAGACAACCAATTCCTGACATGTCAGCCATGTGTATGCATGGTATTACATTACTATGGCAACCCTAGGACACGAATATAGCTAGGAAAAAGGGAACTACAGACTGCGCTAGACTGGAGAGAGTGACCCATTGCTATGATGCTAGTTACCTCTCCGTTATTTTACACCCCCAGGGATTGGCTCCCCGCAGGCCCACAAGTACTGCTTCAGCCGGGAGAGGTGGGCTCATAGACTCCCTCTTCCTCAGCACACAGCCTCATTTGAAAAATTTGAGTGATAGGATTAGAGCATTTCTCCTATGGTTAATGTGAGGATGGAAGGAGGTAAATCTTAGAACATGGTAATCATTGAGTGTACCATGTAGGAAATGCTCAGTCAATACTACCTGTTAGTATCCTGTGTACTCAAGTCTTGGGCCCTACCATTTCATGACAAGTAGGGTCAAGGTTGCATGTCTATGGTTTCATCTCAGCGTCATGCAGATGGCCATTTCTGAAGTGACCAGAGAAAGCTGGCTGCGCGTGGAGGGTCTTTGCCCATCTTCACATGAAAGACATAGCCATAAATTCAGGTGAATCATCATAGCTTTAATAGGTCATATCCTGCTTCCTACTCCTACCACCTGCCTGAGTTCATCAGGAGGAAGCACGAGAATCAGTTGAAAATGACACTGGAAATGTAAAGGCTAGCAGAGTTGGTGCTAGGTGTGAAGCTGCAGCATTTGGGTGACAGTGTCCTTTAGATCCCCAGTAAACCCTTCTGATATTGAAGGCCCTAAGCCTGATTGATGCTTGTCTGGGAGGCCTTAAGGAGAAAGAGAGAAGACCAGTGTAGCAGGGGAGCCATGCAGCTGCAATAGGGGGCTTCCTAGTCCCCTGTCCCATGTCACATACCCTGGACTTTGTGACCATCATCTTCTCCATTCTTCAGAACCTCTTAATGCTGTAATTAGCCATGATGAACCACATCATCCACAGCCCCTTCCTTTCTAGAAACAGTCTCTTCATGGCAGCTAGTAGATTAACATCTGAGGACAGTGTTACCCACCTTGACCACTAATACTTTAAAGCTATACACCTAAAAGGCATACATGCTTCTGGACTATCAGTGGTGTCTGCTCTTAATTCTCTGCATTGTTTATGGAATGCCTACAGAAGAGCAATCGAAATACCAATTCATCATGCATAGCACTTCGTGATTTACAAAGTGCTTTTATGCACATTAGCTAGTTTATATAAAGCAGTCAGCCAACAAGAATGAGGGCTAGCATTACCCTCATTGCGCTGATGGAGGTGTGACATTTTCTTTACTTTTCAGAGAGTCTAGTGAAAGCAAAGGCCATAACTTGAAAGTCCAGCTGCAGCTGGAATTCCTGTCCCCGGAGATGCAAACACTTTCCCTGAAAAGAGGATTTCTACATTAAACTCAATTGCTCTCAAACCAGTTCCAGGTCTGCTTCTCTATTTGTTCCACACTTCTTGTCCAGGAGGATACAGCGAATGCTGGATGTTTATAATTATCAGGTACTTGTCCATGCTTAATATTAGGCTGAGCACTCAATATGCTGCTTTCATTCATGTGCACAAAGCTTGTGAGGTTGATTGATATTACTCTCATATCACAGATGAAGAGACTGCAGTTCTAAAAGGTGAAAGAATTTAGTCAAGATCACACAATCTCTACTACCAGGACACTCCAATCTCACTTTGAAGTTTCATGTTTAACAACTCAGACTCATGCAATTCTTTTTTTGTTGTTGTTGTTTTTGCTTTTTGTGAATTACAGGGCTCAAATTCAGGGTCTGGGGGCTCTGTCCCTGAGCCTCTTTGTGCTCAGGGTTAGCGCTTTATCATTTGAGCCACAATGCCACTTCTGGTTTTTGAATGGTTATTTGGAGATAAGAGTCTCATGAAGACTCTTCTGCCTGGGCTGACTTCAAACAGCAATCCTCAGATCTCAGCCTCCTGAATAGCTAGGATTATAGGCGTGGGCCACTGGCACCTGGCTTCATGCAACCTACTTAATAACCACTTTGTCTTTTTTCCTCTGCTCCAGTATCACTTGACTTTCCCCATAGCTTCTTGCATTGTGACCATCAGAAAAAAAATGACTAGTGGCTTGATCCAAAGGCATGACTTTAGAACTGCTCAGCATCTTGTAGATACTGCGTTTGATATGACACTGGCCATATACAATCCTTGAGACTTGTAGTTCTCAGAGAGATTGATTGTGCAAACACTCCAGAAATCATGTACTCCAATATTCTGATGGAGGTAACTTCTGAGTCCCAGAAGAAATGCAGACCACCTCCATAGGATCTTAAATCACTGCTCAACACAGCACCCTCTTTCATTCTGCATCTCTAGGAACTTGATATAGTCTCCACACTGATGCCTCATGCCATTCCTTACACAATTCAAAACACAGACACCCGTACCACCACCGCTCCTGGAGAAGCTCCAGAAATACTGTAGCCAAGGCGATGTCCCAGGTCCTTGGTGTCCACCGTCAATGGGAAATTAACTTTGAACTTAACAAGCTGAGTTCAGTCCCATTCAGTTGCTTAAGTCTCGATCTGTTTGGTACCATCCATTACCTGACTCTGCCTGAAACAGCTTGGAAACTAAGAAAACTGAGATGGGAAGATAAAGGGCAGAAAGAAGATGGCAAACCAGAGGGAGATACTTATGGAAAACCTTTAGCTGAAAAAGAAAATGCTGAAATAAAACTCGCTATGACCAGGTGATTAGGGGGAGAGAGAGAGAGCAAGAGAGCATGCTATATGCTAAGGTCACAGGACAAAGCCAGAGAGCTTGAATCAAAGCATACTGCATGGTGAAATAAAAGCTGCATCTTGGAGTTGAAGTTTGCATTCAATTTCCACCTGCTGGGGTTACTTACCAGCTGTGTTACTTGCTCATGAGCAGATTAATCAACCTTCTTTTACGTCCTCCTCTCACAAAGCGAGGGAAATACTATGCAGAGGGAATCCCATGAGGTTTTGATATATGAGCAAACTTATTCCCTTCCCATATTTTCTTATTCATATCTTGATCTGTGAACAACCTAACTTCTAATAGGAGAATTCTGCTTTGGTCTTTAGTTTGGAAATCTGTCTTCCTATCCTCAACTGTCTACTGACCTGCTCAACACAGAAAATGCCCAATACCCTTTAAATGGATGGCTTTCTCTAGCCTGGCCTGGGAATAGAAACACTCACAATTCGGAACCCCTATTACTGACGAGCAAGGATATAGCTGCAGAGTCGGTGATGATTGTTTCTGCCATTATTTTGGAATGAGAAGCTGGTCAATATACCATAAACACCAACTCATACATCCATCAATTATCAGAGATCATAGATATTTTCTCAATGGAAGTAAAATCCCCAGAGGCAAGTGCCCCAACACACTTCTTTCAGTTTACAAATAAGAAAGCTGAGGTTCAAAAAAGCAGTGACACTTACTAAGTCAACCCTTCTAAGGAAATTTTGTTCAGACAAGATTCTTTCTCTCTATAAACCAGCTTCCATCCAGAAGCAAAGTGAGTAGAAGCCTCCAGTCCCTGTGGAACAGACACAACTAAAGTCCACAGCTCTAGTCATCTGACTTTCTCTTCAAGGTAAGAATGGACATTTACCAAGTTATTACTATGTGCTGGTAAACTCCTCCAGCTGTTTTACGTGCAATAATTCATTTGATCTCTGCAACAATCCCAGGAGCTGGTTACTATTTGTCTTCTTACTGTGGAAATAATAACTCTTCAAGAGCTGTCTACAAGTGAGGTCTCAGAATCTCTGAATGTGTTACCTTATAATGGCAAAAAGAAATTTCCCCATGGAGTTAAATTAAGGGTCTGGAGGGGATGAGATTATCCTGATGACCTCAGAAGACCAGTGTCCTTAAAAGAGGGAGACAAAGAATAAATTGAGATTGGGATGCTGATAGAAAAGGCCATAGACAAAAAAGGTAAGCAAATGAATTCTCTCCTGGTCTCTCTAGAAGGTCACAACCCTGCCAACAATATTACTTTCTTCCTGAGGATCCACTGTGCACTTCTGATATCCAACTCTAAGATAATAAAGTTCTTAGAGTGCACTAAGAACTAAGCCTGTGGTCTTTTATGATAGCTCCGACTCAGTACCTCTATATCCATTTGAAAGATGAGAACACTGAAGCTTTATAGGGTGAACTCTCCTGGCTGAAGTCATGAAGCTGACCTACAAAGAAACTGACATGATGAACGCAGAGTGGAAGCGCTGCTCTGGCTCAGGTGGATCTGTGCAGTATTGCTTTGGGGAAGGAAGAAAATAAATCCAGTGTCTCCATGTAAACTAATGTAAGTCCTCTGTCAGCCTTGCAAGTAGAGAAAGCTGTCTTTATGTTCCTCTTGCTTTTTACACAAGAGAGAAATGCAGGCACCCCAGAGAGCAAGCGTTCTGTTCAAAGTCACACAGTCAGAAGCCAACATGACATTCTGATAGGAATCAACTTGCTCTTTCTACAACCCACTGCTGCCCTCTGTCATACTGCACTGCTTCTGAGTTCTCTAGGACATTCCATACCCATGGCCCTTCTGCAGAGAGGAGCATATGAGTATATGGCAAACAGTTCCATGCATGAGCTGATCCAATGTCCTCTTCCAGAGCTAAGATATGTCACTCAGCTGTGACCTACATCCTATCATTCACTGTGACTCCCATCTACACAGTCTGAAACTTAGAAACACCTGGGTATATGAAATTGTGTATCACGCCTGTAATCCTAGCTACTCAGGAGGCTGAGATCTGAGGATCACGTTTCAAAGACAGTCCGGGCATGAAAGTCTGTGAGCCTTTTATCTCCAATAAACCACTCAGAAAACTGGAAGTGGTGCTGTGGCTCAAGTGGTAGAGCACTAGCCTCGTGCTGAAGAGCAGACAGACAGTGCCCAGGCCCACAGTTCAAGCCCCACCACTGGCAAAAAAAAAAAAAAAGAAAGAAATTGTATAGATTGCCATGATGATCATCACTCTGGCTTCTGCTCCTGGATCTTTTCCATGTGAACAAGGTTGTTCTGGGTACATCAGAGGTGAAGCTTCTTTTGGTATAAACATTGATTACTGGACGATTATAAAATTCTCCCCTCTGTGAATCACATTAGACAAATGAATGGGAAAAACAAACAAACAACACAACACAACAGTCATTTGCATGGCGAATGATAAAGTCTAGAACCCAGGCATTGCCAGTCCTGAATCAGGCCACATGTCCAACAACTTTTCTGAGGAAAAGAAAGCCAAAAGTCCAAAATCATCATCAGGATATATTTCAGGAAGCATCGATTGTTTCATAGTAATAACGATAATCATGTTTATTGACGTTCAATTCCTTTAAAGCTAATAGACCTGCAAACAAATGGAGAAAAGAGGAGTCCCTTTTCTTGAGACTTTCATTCGCTGAGTCCCAATTCCTTTTTTACTCCAGAAGATCTAATTTTATTTGTGCTTACTGAACATAGCCTGGCGGCGGAGCCTGGGGTGCTCCTGAGCTCTGGTGCGATTGCAAACAGAGCTTTTGTTTGGATCTCACTGCTTAGGTTAATGCATCCTGACTCCTTCACTGTTTCCAGGGACTCTTCTATTCCACTGTCTGCTGGGGGAAAAAATGTCCCCATGAAAGTAAATGAAATACAGCAGTATTTACAAATCCTGAGTCAGATTTCCCATCCTGTCCAGCAGGATGAGAAGGTAAACCATGATTTACACTGGTAAGCTGAGAATGACATCAAAAGCCTTCTCACAAATCTCAGGGGAGATAAGGATTTTTTTAAATGGCTTTAATCAAGACATAGGCTTTATAATAGAAATGTGTATCTTCCTCTACAAAGGAGAAAATAAGAAACGTTTCCCTATTAGTTAACAGACAGGGCATCCATTTCTAAGCTTTGTTTCTAAATATCAGTGGGTCCCACGTCTCTAGGGTTTCATTTAAACATTTCTCTGGCAGTGGAGAACTAGAATGCATGGAAAAGTTTAAAGAAAGATAGAAATGGAAGGAGATGGCACACAGGAAACTCTGAATGCCTGGAAAACAAAATACACTTTCCTTTATGTAGATTGAAAAATGAGATAGGGTCTCCTTTCTCTACAACCCTGTGTATTCCAAGATATACTCTACCTGGGCAGCTGCCCATACTCTTGTCTCACAGGGATGAGCAAGTACAGATCAGAGGACAGGTAGGGGCCCTTGGTAAACTTGAAAGCACTCTGTTACTGCTGTTGCCACTCAGTCTCTGTCTTTTCCAGAACCCAGCTAGATCAAGTGGGAAGCAGAGTTAGGAAACAGAATGGATAGGGGCCAATGTCCCAAACCCAATATTTACCCATTCTGTGGCCTCTGGAACTAGGCACAAATTGATTGGAACCTCAGTTTCATCTTCCGTAAAATAGATAATCCACTCCCTCCTTAACCACAGTGGGAGAAGTCTTGGATTAAACTAGTCTTGCTTTGTCCCTTCTATTTCAACTAAGCCTGATTCTCTGGACATATCATAAAACACTATCATGTTGCTTTGGACAATTTGGAGAGTACTTTAATATGACTGCAGATTAAGTTACAATTCACCTATCAAAAGGATATTCCTTTAAAAATTATGGTGTTTAAAAAGTAGTGCATACCATGTGAAAGGGATATAATGACACCAACTTATGTTCAAAATATCATGTTGGGATGTAAGTAGAATAAGCAAAAGTAACAAGTTGTGAATAGGATCAGAGTACATTAGATGGACTGGCGGGGATATCACAATGAAACTTCATTCCATTTATATACAGACCACTTAACATGTGGAAATAAAAACAATTTGAACTACAAAAATGATGCATGAATCCCTACTAATTCTCCAATATTTTCATTATCATCTTCCCCAACGGTATCAGAAGCCATTTACCAGCTATTATTTTTAGGACATATTTTACTAATCAACATCTTGCTATTTTTCAAGGCCCCCAAAAAAATCTTCTCTTAATTTCCACACTGAATTACGGCTAAACATACATCGAGGCCCAAAATATCAGGCTTTGGTATGAGTCACGCAGGTACTCTCAATTGACAACTGATTTCTCTCCAACCTTCTCAAATAGGTAGATGGTATGTTCTTAGAGGGTGGCAGTCATGTTTTTCTGTATTTTCCCCTGCACCCTACCCCAGCACCTCAGCTCAGGGCTGAACACACTAGTTGATGAACACATGTACCCATGGGTACAGAGCGAATGGCTCAGCGCCACTTCTTCTGAAGACAAATATGTTTGTCATCTGTCTGCTTCTCTGAATGCAGAGACCTGCACAAGCTGTCATGTTCCATGATCATTTTCCCCAAAGCACGCGCTGTTAATTTTTCATCTTAATGAACTGTCCAGTTGAGTTTAGCAGGGGGAATGGTGATAGAAGCAGAATTGAAATGGCTTGTGCCTCCCTATTGTCAGAAAGCTTCTCCTTACGATGCCAGCACATAATTGAAATAAAACATTTCAATGGCTACAAATGCCATTTGTCAAGAATAAAGTGGAATAAGTGCTATTTCAAAAATTCATACTAACAGGCTTTATAAACAAGGATTATAAGAATATTCTTCCGCATGATACCTACTCAAGCATTTAAGTGCACAACTATTATTCTCTGTGTTTGCTTGAGTGAAACCACTTAGAGGACCAAGCTACATGTCAGCCCTAATTTTCCGGAGTATTACAGATGCACAGTCTTTTCTGCTGGGAGATGAGTCAGGCAAGTCGAAGCATGGCCCAAAGGCCATGTTAATACACAGATAGCCACACAGGAAAACCACGATGGACCTGCTGGTTTCCAGACAGCGGAAAGTTCCCAGAACTGTTGCTACTAAAATTTGAGTGATGATGGCCCAGGAATCACTCAGAGAGAAACAGACAGACAGACAGACAAAGGTAAAGATTTATCTCAGGATAAATCTTCTCCACAGAAGCCCAGACTCCATCCCTCTACTTGAAGTTGTGTCTAAGGCTGCTACCCCAACTATTCTATCTCCGTGGATTCATCAAGGAGACATTAACTATGCATTTGTATTGTTATTTGGTCACAACGTATTTACTACCAGCATGAATGGCAGGGCTCTTGACTCTCAGGTCCTAGAGGAACTTGGGACAGTCCATGTCTTTGAACCTCATGGAATATACTCTCATGAGAGAAATGGGCTATGCAAAAGTCAACCATGAAATAAAACAGACAAAATACTCACACATTGTCATGAGTGCTGCGAAGGACTAGGCTGAATGAGAAGATGTGGAAGGACTTTAAATAGGTGGACAGTGGACCTTCGGAAGCTTGGGTTATATATACTAAAGCAACCTGGTGCAATTGCATGTGTGTGTGTGTGTGTGTGTGTGTGTGTGTGTGCACGTGCGTGCACGCGCATGTGCGTGCACGTGCTTGCGCACGTGCCCCTAGGACTTGAACACAGGGCCTGGGTGCTGTGCCTGAGCTATTTGGCTCAAGGTCTAGATAGAGCTCTGTCATTTGAACCACAACTCCACTTCTGGCTATTATGGCTCTTAATCGGAGGTAAGAGTCTCTTGGACTTTCTTTCTTGGGCTGGCTTCAAATAGTAAGTAATCCTTAGATCTCAGCCTCCTGAGTAGCTAGAATTGCAGGCAAGAAGTACTATATATTTACTACAAATACTATATATGGATAACCTGAAGCAATTTTGATGAGTAAAATCATGCTTTGGGTCAGGGGAGAAGTACTGGGGAAGAGAATAGAGATCTGGGCACACTCCCATGTGATGGAGTGCTCCAGCTAGACTGGCAGGCCCTTGATGGTACAGGCATCTTCTAGCCACTGTACGAGAACTTGCACAGAAGGTGGATGTACTGTAGCTCAAAGCCCTGATGAAAGCAAGATGAGACAAACCACATTGCCTTTTCTCTTCCATGGCATCCTAATGATGTACACAATTGGGAGTAGGCAATGCATGACAAACTTCCTGGGTTCTTTTGGTTTGCTTTCCTGATTAGTTGGTTGGTGGTACTGGGATTTGAACTAAGGGCTTTGTACTTGTTAGACTCTATGATGAGAGCCTTGCCTCCAGCCTGTTTTGCTTCTAGGCTTATATTTTAGGTAATGTCTCACTTGCCTGGGGCCTGCTTTGGGCTGTGAACTTTCTAGCAAGTCATAGGTGAGCACCATAAATGGTTTGTTGATTGAGACTGAGTTTCTCTAACTTTTGGTGCCGGCTGGTCTTGAAATAAAATCTTCCCCCATCTTTCCCTCCGAAGAAGTTAGTATTTAAGGCATAAACTGCCACATCCAACCATTGGTTTATTATTTAATTGCAAATTCTGAAATATTGCTAGGAATATCAGGAAGTCTGAAATAGTCTGTGTAATAGACAGAAATCGGCTACTTCAAGAAACCCAGTAGACATTTATTTAGAGAAGTACCTACTCACTAGCACTTGTAAGTTATGTGACCACATATTTTTTTTCCAAAAACATCTTTTTATTTTAAATAAAAAGTATAAGAACTGTTGCTAAGGCAACCGAGCAGCATTTGGAATGGTGCTCAGATACTAAAATTCAAAGCTTCTCAAAAAGATGAACTTGCTGGCCCCTCCACGATTTCTCTAAAGGTTCCAAATGGAAGACTCCGCCAGGTGTCTGGTTGTAACCTTCTGTATCCTTAGTCATCACAATAAATTGGTGGCAGATTTTAGTATTATAGATACCTTTCTTCCTCTGCTCTCTCATCTTGCATTGCTTCAAGCTCTGAGCTCTCTGAAGGCTGTAGGAGAAATTGGGTTTGTAGCATTCAGAAGAAATAGTGATTCTGTGGCTTAAAAGAACCAGGAAGTGCAATGGGGAAATGGCCTAAATATCCCTAAAACACTCTGGGGACAGATAAAATGGCTAGATTTAGAAGGGACCAGAGAATATTCTTTATCAACTTGTGAGTTTCACAAGCATAGGGAAGGCAACAGTCATACTGACAAGGGTCCATGGCTTAGGTACAACAGAAAACAGTCTAAAGGAATGCATGCATGCATGAAGAAAGGAAGGAAGGAATGGCATTCCTCAGAAACTCCATCACATCCTTCTCAGATGCCATTGTTTCCTTCAGCTGAGTAGTATCCATCTGTCTGTCATGCACACACAGAGCACGCATGTCTATGTGGTGGTGGGAGGAAGGGGGGGAGAGGGTATCTCAGCAAGGAATATGAAAGATGAAAGAATGCTGTGAAGGCTTTCAGGAATTGTCTCCTGAGAGAATGAATGAATGAATAAATATTTGAAAACAATCCTCTTAGGCCCAATACACATGGCTGCCAATCCAGTCACAGGGTCTTACTAAGTTACTTCCTGCCTGTGGCAGTATTCAAAGGCCCTCTTGCTCTAAGTACAAACTATCCCTTGCCATGTAGGAAACAGAGGAAGTGTACAGATCATTTGAGCAAGACTCAGGTCCTTTGATCTTCAAAGGCAGGGAAATCTACACCAGCCTTTGAGATGCCTTGTTGACTGTGACAAGCAGAACAGAAGACATAATGCTGTCTAAATGGCTGGTTGTCGGAAACAAGTGATTAGATTTCAACTGGACTGTCAGTTACTACTCTGGACCAGTGGGCCCACAAGACAAGTGTAAGCAGAAAGCTATCCTGCCTGAAACACTTGCTGGGCTAAACAACTGATGAAACGGGGTCAAAACCTTTCCCAAAGATCAAATGGCCCCAAACAAGGCTCCCTCTTCCGTCTCTATCCTCAGGGTAGATCTGATGTTTCTGTGAAGATCTCAAGGAAAGTGAGGCTGGGAGGAAATTGCTTCCAATTGCAACCACATCTGGATGATCTCGTTAATAAGGGGCAGAGAGGAAACTTGCTTGGTCTTTGGATAACCAATATCTAAGCTGTACCACAGGTAGGGAAAACCTTATTTCTTTCTTGTCTCTCGAAGTCAGTGTGTAGAACAGCAAGAAGGTGCTCAAAACTGCATGCCATCTATGTGCATTTAGGAAAATGAGAGAGTATTCATTGATTCAAGTGTGTATATTTCTAAATGTCTGGACGCCTGCTGGAAAATCACCAAAAATCAAACAAACAAACAAATAAACAATGGTTGGCTACAGAACATTGAAAGACAAGAAATAGAGACTTCTCTACATGACTCTTTTGTCACATATTTTATTTCTAAACTATTGTCATCTGTATCAACTTCCTGTCTGTTTACAGATATGCAAGTGTCTCATGGAATGCTCCATCCAGTCATGAGAAATAAGAACTCAACAACTTCTATCCTGGTCCTTTGGACTGACCAACCTTTCCTGATCACTCCTCCCATGTTCAAGTTAAAACTCATAGATCACTTCTACAGTTAAACCTTTCTAGCCTGGCTGTGTCACCAAAAGGGAGTTCTTTAAAGGTACAAGCTTAGCTTCATTGTCTAATCGAAACACGTGCATTTGGTTTGCTACATCCCTAGTATCTAAGTCAAGACCCAAAACAAGAATGGTGCAGAGAGATGGTTGATGGAGGAACCTGTGCTCTCCATGCTTTTGTCCATCATTACAACTTTGGCACCACGTACACAGCTAGTGGAGCTCAGTTGCCCTAGCTCAAACTAACTGGCAATCTTTAAAACTCAAATGGAGATTTAGACGTGGACATGCCAAAAGCAACAAAAAAAATAACTTTAATGGACAGTCATCATATTCAATGTTCATATGTAAAAATGGAACCAGGAAATTTGAGAGGATGGGAGACGTTAGGGGGAGAAAGAACAAGGGAAGGGGTGACATGGATCAAGATACGTTATACTCAGGAACCAGTAGATTGAATGGAAACCTTTTGTAAAACTAAAAATCATAAAAATAAATTAGGAGTGAATAAAAGAATTCTGGAGATAAAAACTATAATAGAACTGTCCTCTACCTTCCTCTTGCCCAACTTCGTGAGCACTGCATGTCAAAGACCAGGAGAATTAGAACAAAATTTGACCAGTAGACACTGCACTAACCTGCCAAGGAATATATCTACACATCCTGGCTCTCACCAAGTTCTACAACCTCTCTGAGCCCTGATGTTCTCATCTTTCATGAAGCCCAGTGCTGGTGGCTCACGTTTATAATACTAGCCACTCAAGAGGCTGGCATCTGACAACTGTGGTTTGAAGGTAATCCGAACAGGAAAGTCCATGAGACTCTTATTTCTAATTAGCCAGCAAAAATGCTTGAAGGGAGCCAGGCACCAATGTCTCACACCTGTAATCCTAGCTACTCAGGAGGCTGAGACCTAAGGATCGTAGGTCAAAGCCAGCCTGGGCAAGAAAGTCTATGAGACTCTTATCCCCAAGAAACTACTCAAAGCCAGAAGTAGTGCTGTGGCTCAAGTGGTAGAGCATTACCTTGAGCAAAAGAAGCTCAGGGACAGTGCCCAGGCCCCATTGGAGGAGAGGGCGGGGGAGGGGGGAATAAACAAAGCTTGAAGTGGAGCTGTGGCTAAAGTAGTAGAATACTAGCTTCAGAGGCAAAAATTAATCATGAACAGTGCTGTGGCTCAAGTGGTAGAGCATTACCTTGAGCAAAAGATCAGGGACAGTGCTCAGGCCCAGCGGCGGGGGGGGGGGGG